>NC_084918.1:14891906-14951906 GCF_949316345.1 Pungitius pungitius | reverse complement strand
GGCAAGGGGTTGTCATGTCTGCCGAGGTAATGAGGTCAAACGATGTCAAACGAGCAGCCGGCTCTGCCAGCTCTGCATACACTAACAGGCCCACTTTTTCCCCATTGTTTTGTTATATCTCCGGACAAACCAGACCTTGTATCGTTGTTTGTTTCGGCAGGGTTGCTATGCCAGACCCCTCCCTGTCACTGCCTTCAAATGCATTTTGTGTTATCAGTGTCGTTTTTTGAGCAGCGTTGTCTTTTGTTCCTGCTGATGAGAAAGATGCTATGAGTGCCAGCAGCTGCTCATAATGGCGCTGTGAGAAAAATAGAAGAATGTTTTTCATCATTTAAGCTTCGAATGATGGAGTCCATCGGCTCAGAGTAGGAAATGAAAAGCAATCTGCCTGCCGAAAATGGCTCATTCAAGTGCGAGAAAATCCTCACCCACTGTAATCTATTTCTAGTCTTCCAATTACATTGGATATTGAAATTAGCTTCATGATTATTTAAGATAAATAAGGGGTACTCTAATAGGTAGCATTTTGGATGTCAGAAAAGCTTTTCATTGTACAGCACATTTTGGGTTTGAACTTTGTCCACCTCGCTGCGGCAAAGGCCAGCTGAGGTTCTTTGTGTTTCAGAAAGAAAAGGAAAAAGATCCTATTTCAGAGTTGAGTTTCCCACAGCAGTAGTATAGCAAACTCCACAAAGAGAAATTGTGGGATGTGACCCACTTTGCTTCCATTAAATGTCATTGAACTGATGCTTTCATCCGAAGCGACTAACATTGCATATGGGTGTCTTGCTCAGGGACCCGGACCAGCCGAGGTCCGAGCCGCCAACCTTGTGGTGCCCAGCACACCGTCTCTAGTCCACGGGCCACCATGACCCATGATACATACCATCTAAATGAAATCTTTAAAATGAGAATATGAAATATGACATTTTTTTTGTTTTGCACCAAAGAACACATTGTGACCCTAGTGAATCTCTATTTAGAAAATGAAGGCTTGAGAGGGGGATGCAAAGCAGGTGAGCAGGAGCGTGATACAGGAGGTTCAACATTTTGGTCTATTTGCCAAATCATCAGTTGTGAACCAGTTTGTCCCATTTCAGTCCCATTTTCAAAGTATGCATCTGAAAAGTGAAGCTTTAAACTTTCATACTTTTTAATCGCCATCGAGGTCTACTCCTCTGGATGCTTAAAAGTGTTTTCATTTGGTCACCTGAAAATGTATTTAGTTTTTGTATGTATTTAGCACGCCACCCTCTTGTGTAACTGGTTTCAAAAAGCTTGGATGGCATTGACCTAAAACCAAGCAACAGGTGACGTCTTTATGTTCACTTCTTATACACAATCTATGGCATACATGTTAGGACACTGATATTAGCATCTAGTTTAAAGCTAAGTAAAGCCTAACTGAACTAATAGCATGGCAAGATTCATCATCTTGGTCTTCTTCTTTACCTTCTTGCCTTAAATTAAGGCCATAATTTGGATTTGGACACCAAAAATGCCAATGTCAATGTAATGGGCAGTTGAAAATTGAACTTATTTTGGACACTCCATATTCTCTCTTCTAGTACCAGTTTCAGGCCAAAATGACATATGGTATAATCAATAAGCGTAACCACGCATCCATTGGGGGGGGGGCGTGTCTCCCCTAATATTGAGAAAATACCAATCTGTCCCCCCCAATATACAGGAGAAAATATGTAAAATGTATGTTCTCCTATTATGAACCCTGTCGACTCCGCAGGGTGGTTCTCCCACACTGCTGCCAGGCATCTTCCTCTCCAACGTGCGCTCACTGAGCAACAAACTTCAGCTGCATGTGAGGAGAGAGAGAGACTTTTCTGCATCGTCCGTTTTGTGCTTCACAGAGACCTGGCTCTGTGGATCGATACCGGACTCCGCTCCAGCTGACGGGCTTCGAGCTGCTCAGAGCGGGCCGCGACACCGAGATGGATGAACCTGCTTATACTCCAACATCAGCTGGTGCAACGACGTAACAGTGATCCCGTCGTGATTGAAAAAAAATGATGGGGAAGGGTATTCATTTGACCCCCCCCCCAATGTTTAAACCATGGTTACGCCCTTGGTATAATCACATGACTATATATTTAGATGCCAAAAACCTGTTGATTGTATCCATGCTGTAAGGTTCACGAACCCTTTTATGACCAACTGGTATTTCCTCTCGAGACATCCTGTGGAAAACGTGATATTTTTAGCCCCCCTGCCACTAAGGCTATAAGAATAGAAGAAAAAAAATCATTGTTCATTGCATCCGTTCATAACCTCACACCCTTTTGTGGGAAGTAACAAAATGGCACCCAAAGGCTACTAGAGGGCCTGTAGACTTTTGTTATCTTTAAATATTTACACTCAAACAAGATATATGAATTGGAGCTGTTACCATCACAGGGTATATTAGTTATATATCAACAGTGCACTTCACTAATATTGTACTGATCTTTTACAGATGTCTCTCACTCAGCCTGTCTTGCTTTCATGTATCGCTATGAGGTCGCCAGAGATGTTCATGCCAAACCCATGAGGGCCACAACGTCACAACCTCAAAGGCCTGCTACGGAGACACATGTGTTTCTTCTGCGTCGAGTTTGAGATGGAAATGCCATCAAACAAGAGAGGATCACATGACTGTGTTTCAGTCAGACTAAAAGGGGCTGCAGCCAACAACATGACTCTCATGATACGCTTTCCCAGAGTTAAGGAAGTGAAATTAGAAATGTTGTCCTTCATGTTGCTCCAAGAAAGCATTATGGGATTTCTGATAAACCGACCTGGTAGTCATGCAAGAAAGTTCACATAGGCACGCAAACATACACGCACACACATCTGATTAAAATGTAATATGCTACAATGGGTATCATACCAGAAGGCTCATATAACTGGCTTTGGAAGGCTTTCCAATGTTTATGACATCCCTCAACAAAACATTTAAAAGAAAAGAGAAAAACAAAAATCTAATACAACATTTACATACCAACAGCTGAAATGACTGTGGAAGGCCGCTCTTTATGTCGTTGCTCTAAACCAGTGTTTCGCAACTGGTGGGTCCCCCCCCCCATTAAGGGGTGATGGTGGGTCCCGGAGCCAGACCAGTTGAGAACCACTGCTCTAAACCATCATCTTCATTTGTGTATGTTTTGAGAATCAAAATCTTGTTTTTAGCCAGCAAGACATCTTGTCAAATCAAATCTCACCTTACCTTGATGCGATCAATGTTCAATAGCTTTTATTAAGCACCAATATGAGAAGAGGAACCAAATCTTGTTTCTTCTAATGACAATGTTGAATCTCCTCTGTTGCAGTGTTCGCTGATATAACCCTTCAGATATACTCAGAGAGGAACAAGACAAGATCTGTGTCAGCAGAAGGTCACTTGGCAGTCTGTGGTCCGCCTGTCTTCCTTCTGTGCGTCTGATTTACAACTTTCATATTGTAGTGCTGGCGTTCATGGAATGCACAACCCTGCAACACAACAGCCCTCCTTTGCATCATCGTTGCTCAGCGGCAACAAAAGCATTGTGTGTTGGACTCCTCTTTTGTAAACAAAGAGGCTTTCATATTTCACATTAACACGCAAACCGAGATGTGGGGCATGTATTTGTAACCACGGTGCCGTATTACTTGGAATATCATCACGTTTGCTGAAGGGAGGACCGAGATATGTGGGCCTTGTTATCAGCCCACAGGTCCAAACAATGAACTCCTCCTCTGTGTTTGCCATATGGCTGCTGGTGTTTCATGTTCACTGCAGCTTCATCAACTATTCTGACTGTGGCTAGGGATCATTTGTTTGCCATTGGCCCGTTTCCCTTAGCAACATGCATCTGAGCCGGGAGACTATTCAAAGGAGCCGAAGTGAACAAAGAACGGAGGCAACAAGCCTGTCAAACAAAGTCACATGGTGGTGTCTGATAGAAGACTGTGCTCCCAACCTTCAAATAATCAACCCTCTCTTTTTTAAACGGTGTGGACAGCATGAGAGAGCGATCTATAAACCGCCTGCATTTTGCATTTTACAAGTCTGTTAAGTGCTGGAGTCGCAGAGATAGGAGAAGCTCAAAGTGTGGTCTAATTTAATGTTTAGCCTAGTTTAACTAGTTTTAATGGACAGGATATGTGGAAGGACTGTTAACTCCAATGGAGATTAGAATTGATTCAAAAAAAGAGGATGTTGACTTATTATGAAGAGGACAGCAAAGGTTCAGCAGAGACAAAAAATCCTTCAATTGAAAAGCCAGAATATTGACATTAATCATTCTGTTTTTGGATTTCAAATTAAAAGCCCATAATGAGTAACTATGGATATTTTATGAGATCAAAACCCACATACTACCTGCAGTTGCCTGCATCATTGTGTCCGTCTTTTCCTCTAAAGCCTACACCTTTTTCAAACAAGATACATTTCATCCTCAAAAACAAGTATATTTCAGTAGATATCATCAGATCCAGTTGTACCTCAATAAAGTCGCCTTTCCGCGCAAAGTCAATAAAGCTTTTGTTTTGAAAGTTGCAGTCGGTAACTGGTTGTTTTATTGTCCGGCGGACTTGACAGAGGAGTAAGTTTTCCAGCAGGCGGTAACGCGCTCTTCACACATCATCCATGTGTGAATGACAGTCAGGTGTGCGTGCGTGCGTGCGTGCGTGTGTCCGCGGGATAATACGAGCTCTTGTGTCTGGTTAAAGGGCCTTCAGTGAGCACATTGTGTCCTGCTGCACGGCATCGGTAAGTTCACTCGCCTGAATACTTATGCGTGCAGATTCCGTTCCAACGCGAGGAAGCCCCTTAACGTTTAATCTCGAAAGGTTTTTCTTACGACGGCAGGAGTAGTATCTCTTTGGGAGGTGCTTTCACGTACATTTTGTGTGGTATTTTATTTGTTTTTAATAAGAAAGAAAGCGTTCGTCCTAACGAGCCCCGTTCTTCCGACAGGTGGAGACTATTCATACATAGGCGACACCTTAATTAGAACAGGTGAAGTGCGTTTAACGTTGGACAACGTGTGCAAAGTAACGTTATTCTAAGTTTCTGTGTGTGTGCCACACAGCGTTTCCCTGCGCATGGCACCCATTACCGCGTCAGAGAGGAGCCCACGTTGGTCCGCGCTTAGAGAACGTAACGCCGAATTGCAGTGAACAATTATTCAAAGTGGCAAAGCACGTCGGCGGAAATGCGTAAACCAACTCATTATGACTCAAAGTATTGCATAATTCTATACACCATGAAACCTTTTTTAAGGGACATTTAGACGTTTACACGTGTCACGCGAGTTTTCCTCTGTGTTTTGTCTGATAGAAGACTCTGGAAGGACATCGCATCAGTAGATAACGCCTCAATGGAGAACATTCAAAGGAGGAGGAGTTTTTTAAAACTCTTTTCCCGTGACATGTTGGCCCTATTCTTAAAAGTAAAGCTTAAATGATGTTTGAAGTGGAGTACATTTGTCACATACCTCTGCACGGGGAACTGTCTGGTGTGTTCCCATTTTCTTGGCAGGTTGTGCTTTGCTCCTATAATCCTCCGAAATATCCTGCTGGAAAAATAAAGAAGGCTAATTTACGTATTTTCCTTCCACACCAGTGGCCCGGTAGATGCTGTCAGACCGGCACTTTAATATAAATGTGTGTTTCCCACTCAATGCATCGCACTTCTCAACCAGTCAATGGTCTTCTTGCAAAGTACCAATACACATAACATCATTTTAGATAATTACAAATAAATTAAATGTTCTTGTTTAATGGGTGGACACATGGAATAAAATGATACTGGTTATTGTAAAACTAATGTAGGTACAGCAGAAAAACACAGCACAATAACCAGAAAGTATAATCCCCATGAGCTATATTGTTGAAATGGACAGAACCGAATATTCAAGGTGTAGTGGACATCAGTGATCATTATTGTTGCATGCTGGATGTGTATCTGGTTATCCAAATAAGTCAGATTATTTCATATTTTGATGAACCATCCTCCAGACATTTTCTTCTTTTACTTCGTGAGCTTTTTATTTCCATGTTGGTGGTGGTGGAAAATAGCGTATAGTTATATCCACATCAAATCAGAAACTGGAACCGTTTGACCGTTTTATGTCCTGCCTTTTCGCGTTAATAATTTATATGTGTCATTTTGTCATTCTTTCATGCACTATCGCTACATTTGCCTCATTTGAATGATATCACACATATTTCCATCTCCAACTTGAAGTTGGACTTATCAGCCTGACCTTAATGCTTAGGCAGCCTGAACCTGCAAAACAAGGAACAACATACATTCACAAATTCAACCTGTTTCTATCTTCAAGGTCGATAAAACACTATTCATTGTCTATTTTTGTTAGAAAGGGGCCGGTGGAAATTTGAGGGAGGGGAAAGGTTTAGATGAGGGAGTTTTCGGGCAGGTGGAGGTTGAGATAAGCGAGCTACTGGAGGTGGTCGAGAGGGGGGGTTGAGCGGAGTGACCATCAATGCGGTTGAACTTTTACCATACCATTGGAGGTATGCATATGCACTATTGGCTCAATAAAGTCAAGACTTTTTACTACGTTTAGAAGGTTCAAATATTTTTTCTATGTTGAAGTATAGCAAGGCAAAATGGCCATAAAGTTTTTGACTCCCTTCATTCCAATAGAGCATTTCTGCCCTGTTCTTTGGGATTTTTGGTCAGTTGCTCTCTTAGAAAAGTCCGAGCACAAGTATGAGTTCTATGGTTGCCCTGTTCTGTATGGGTGTGCTTGTCCAAGGCTCTTGGTAGTGTGCATTCGGATTCCCCAAATAACACAGAGGATGCTTAATTTAATTGTGGCATCGTTATTGTTAATAACTGTGCTTATCCCGCTTTCGCACGTCAAAATGTGCGTCATAAAAAAGGCCCATAGGGCACAAAGAAGGACACAACAAACACATTGTTGGAATTTAGAGGTTGGTTAAAGGTCAGAATCTTCTTGCTTCAGTACCAGTCAGTGGTTTAGGCATGGAAGGCTTTGCTTTAGAATAAGTTCATGGGAAAAACATTCAGTAATTTAGTAGCCTTACAGTGGGATTTTTGCTTTGCCCAGATTGTATGGTTAATGGACTACTGTACAGCGCTTTAACACTACATGACATCATTCACCCATTCATACACTGATGACAGGAGCTACCATACACAGCGGCACCTGCCCATCAGTCGCTGACATTTACACACTGTAGTTGCAGCTACAGGAGCAATGTTAGGTTAAGTGTCTTGCCAAAGGACACGTTGACATGTGGGTCAGCCAGGCCTCTGGTTGGAGGACGACCATGCTCCCCACTCACCCACAGTCGCCCATTGAAGTGGACAAAAACCTGGGCTCACACGCACTGGAAGTCGGTTGGGGGTGCTGAGAGTCTGAAGACGTTAGATAAATACTGTCCAACGCTCGTGTGTTTGATTTGAATGACTAGGATTTTTTTTGTGTTCTCCACCATATTCTACACTTTCTGGTTTTCCCCTGACGATAAAGGGGACTTTGGTTATGTGCACCCATCGCGTTTCTGGGAAACAGGGGAGGGCTCCAAAACATCCTAACAACATTTTAAGGTTTATGATCATTTGTGCCATTTTTTTACATAGATCATGTAAAGGCTGCTGCAAGGTATTATAGGAGTGTGTTCTCCTTTTAATTTCATAAGTGATGGTCCAGTGTTGGTTATGCTGAAGTTGAGGAAGCATTAAAGCACTTTTCATGGGCATCTAGAGCAGGGGTGCCCAATTGGTCAGTCGCAATCGACTGATAAATTGGCACGTCTGTGCCGGGAGATAATTTCCATTGGGGGAAAAATCACTTTGGTAGTGCTAATTAGCGATCCTTGCATTTAATTTCACTCAAAAGTGACCCTAATTAGTGCAAGTCATCAGAGTAAAGTAATGACCAAGAATCTATTGGATGTTTGTGACGGTTCCCTCGCTTCTGACAGCTGAAGACCGGCCAACTGGGGAGTGTAGGGGACGCCATGACTTGGTCGATTTGAAGAGTAGCTTGTTTTGCCAAAAAAAGTGTGGGCACCGCTTCTTATTATGGCCCAGTTACAGTAAAGTTGGTCCCTGATTGCAATAATAGTCACGTTTGCTTTGGTTTTGAACTTTAAGTGATATCAACAAACAAACTAATTGGTAGGTTGTCTGAAAAGTGATATTGTAAAGACCCAAAGCTTTATGCACGTAGTTACCTTACTAGCCCGAGTAATATATCAGTAAGTTTGTAAGTTGAATATTTCCCTGTACGAGTGCTACTCATGAGGCATGTAATAAGCACATAAAATAAACAGTCACAGTCCAGGGCACTTGTCTTGTGAGTGTTCCTGGGGTCTCCACCATCTGTTTATTGGAGGGGAAAACAGCCAGCAGAGATTAGTTACATAAGCCTGTCGGGGAGTTACATCATTGTTTTGGGGGCCCAGAGAGGCGGGGTTCACATGGGTCCGATGGGTCTGCTGCCTCCCAGGGAGGAGGGAAGGCTTAGGAACTATTGGAAGCAGATGCTGAGTGAGTTTGTCTCTCCTGCTGAGAGATGTACTATGGCTCAGTGCTGGAGATGAAACCAGAGTCCACCCCGAACAGGCATGTGGCTTTTGGTGATTGGCTGACGAATGTTAGAAGTATGGTTTGGGTGCGCCTGGTTATAGGATATTTGGGGAAACTCATGTAAAAAAAAAAAAAAAAAAAAAAAAAAAAAGGAATGATTCATAGGTCTTCAAGCCTCAAAACAGCCCCGCCTCTTGCCTCCAGTAAATAAATTAAGAAAAACTTTGTGGCAATTTGATAAACTTATTGAAGTATATTTTGAACAAATGGGAAATGTCTGTGATTTGGAGCGAAGTACACTGTGAAGCCTGTTGGCCTGGAATATTACGCTGTACAGTGGATGTGTGACCTCCTGGATCTGCTGCAGCATAGATACATGTTCCAGTAGATTATTTGTGGTATTGTGTCGAAAGTATAGAGTATCGTAATATTTTGGCAGGTATAGTATCAATGGTCATAAATTTGGTATCGTAACAACCCTAATGCAAATAAACAATGTCATTATAATAGTGATGAGTTTATTATTGACAAGAACTTGGGCATCAAATGTGAATGTGTTTTTCGCATTTTAAAGATGCATATTTGGTGCATAATCCTATGAAATGATATGTACACAAATCAAGGTGCAAAAGTCTAATAAATCAGACACCCAGAGATATTAAAAGGGGATGACTGCTGTGGTATGAATAGTGGATATGTTCATATCGCCCACTCATAAGTTTGGAAGTGGAGGCGTTCTCTCAACTACTCCAGGGCCACTGTATCCTCAGACCTTATGGTATGTCATCTGTGTGAATGGTGGTTCATTTCGCTGATGTAGGTCACGGAGACAATGCTTTAGGTTTATATTTGAAAATATTTGCGTAGTCACCTCTGATTGGCAGCCATGGCGCCATTAGTCGTGTGCTGGGAGAGGGAAGCCCCAACCACATGGGTTTAAACATCCAGTATAACAAATATCTGTTTCACCCGTAAGCCCAAGAACAGCAGGACTCCGCTCAGTTTCTTATGTGGGACATTATCAAGTAGCTCCAGGTGCTGTTCACTCACTTTATGTCTAGCCAGTTAGCGCAGGACAGAGTTTGTGATGAGTTAAAAGTCCTTATGGAGTCTCGTATTCTGACTAAGTGAACACACACACACACACACACACACACACACACACCCACACCTGCACCTGGTGCTGCTCATCATTGTCCCCGATGCCACGTGGGAGCTGAGGGCCTGCTGCCTTTTAAAGGCAAGCAAGCAGACGGAATGCCCTGGGCGGGAGGAGTTGCGCGGCTGCCGGCATGGACGCAATATTTGCATACACACCCACGGCGAGTAATCCCACCACGTGCACAAGGAGTAGATGAGGATCACTTTCCTGCGGCACGGCACCATGTTGAAGCTTAGTTAGGCCGCATTTAGTCAGGGAATGGCTTACCTTGGGCACATTTAAGCTGGTCACTACTCTTCTACTCCACTTCAGCTTCAACTATCAGATGCTAACTTTCCGGTCTACACTGGCAGTGAGAGTTCATTTTATGATAATCGTCAGCTGCATTTCAGCAAACTTCAGTTTTGTAATGTTTCAGTAGGCTGTGAACCTATCAAGACTAGGAATTCTGTTTTCTATTTGAAACCAGCATGGCAACTGGAAGTGAGGAGAGAGCACCTAATATTTTTAATTCATTTTTGAAACTGCTTATTTGATGAAAATTGTACTTTCTTGTTACTTGTTCTTCTGAGTTTGTATCTCCTACGTGGAAATGCACTTATTGTACGTCGCTTTGGATAAAAGCGTCAGCTAAATGACATGTAATGTAATAGTTTAGGTTTTCGGGATTCCCTTAAAGCTACGCAAATTATTTTTTATTTGTCTCAACATACAATGAACGAACGTGATGAATGCAACTTCAAGGTTTTTATTTTTTGTAAATGACTTCTTAAATTGAAAGCAGACCTTAGAAGCCACACGCTTTCACTTGTCTACTTGTGGTTTCAGCAGAAATCTCTAGCGGTGTAGTGGCACCAAGGTTGAATGGAAACTATGTCTGTGGTCTAATTGTTTAGCTTTTCACAATACAGATCATAATGAAGTCCCTTTTCATTGTAAAATTTCAAATGTTGCACTTAACATAACTGAAATAAACTCTCTTCCGATGCTTCAAGTCAGCCCGGGGGTCTGATACATAGCGCTGCTCACTGGAGTCTATCCCTCAAACGGAGCGGTCCAGCACCGTCGCTCACCTGCAGCAGCAACTGCACTGTAAAAATAAAGTCGGGTAAATTCAAAATTTGAAGGCAACAAACTTGAGCCGCAACCTGTCCTCTCTGTCCCCATTTTTAACAATTTAATTAAAGGTTGGTTACCAGTACCTGTGTGGACTGCAGCAGCACCGCCAAGTGCCAACTCGGACCTTTGGCTTTGCTGCATTTAACAACAAAGATATGAGTTAGCAGAACTGTTGTCCCTTGTATTGAACCCCGACTTAAGGATTAAAGTATTAACAACTCACCAAATTGTTTTGGATGTCAATCATTCATATTTTCAAGTTTAACATAACTTACTGTTTTAGCCCAACAAATACACGTTGATTCTGTACAGTGTGGAGAAGTGCTTGTCAGTTAAGGCCGTTGGTCCATGGGGCAGAGCTTTTCCCGCTCCCAAGCCCAGGCTCTCTGTGTTACTGTCCCTCTGTTGGACTCACCAGGGCTGCCCCCCGCCCCCCCCTCCCTATCTCTGCTTGTGACTCTGCCAAACTCTCCATCCCTTTACTGGCTGCCACTTCGTCCTCATTAGGACAAGTTCCTATTGTTGTCCGTCAGCGCTGTCAAACACACGCCAGGTGTTACCCCCCCCCCACACACACCCCTATTTGATAAATCCTTGGCTCGGATCCCAGTTGACTCCCAACTGCTTGTGTTGCTTCCTTTACGGGTCGGCGCCGAACCCACCCTGTGGGCTGGGGCTACTGGTGAGCCCTCAGTTTTGGTCATGTGACTCCTAGTCCTTTCCAGTCCTCCCCTCTTGCTGTCTCGCTCTTCCGCTCTACAATGTTCTCACAGTATCCTCCTGCTGCTGCAGTTTCTGAAGTTGTTCCCACCGCGGCTACAGACATAAACTGGGGATAGTTTTCCCGAGAAGTGAAGCCGGGACGCTATGAAAGGTACAGTAGCTTTTTCAGTTTTTGCTGTTCTCTGCGTTGGATGTGTCTGCTTATTCATGCGATCCAACAAGCCTATTCATTGGCCAACAGTGTAGGTGGCAGAATTCTGGTTCTGGTCTGTGTAGTAGACGAGAGGTGCAAAGCTCCTGCACCAAAACCCCCTCTTACCTTTTTTATTGCGTAATCTTACCCTCTCTATTTTCCTAGCGTTCCCTGCTATTGCCCCTGTGTGCGTCCTCGTCCACTTCCCATTTCTTTCCTTCACCCGCTGACCTTTTTTATCTTCCTAATCTCCGGCTCTTATCGGCTCTATTTGTGGCTGCGGAACGACACCTAGTCCTTGTGCGTTTTCCCTGCACTAAAAAGGGGCGACTGTAAGGGCCTGCATCACCGTTGGGGGGGTTATGTTTGGCATGAGGTGGCGGCTTTGATCCCAACAGCCGTGGCACATCTGGATGCTTACCGTGCAGTCGGGCAGAGCACAGCTCGGGAGGGGAAGGGAGGGCACACTGTGTTTGGGAAAACGAGGGACGTAAAAGGCAGATTGCTACTTAGCTAATGCTCGCACAATTTGCTTTTTTTAAAAAAAATATTTTTTGTTTGTTTATTGAATAAGCAATGCAACTAAATTTTTTTTTTTTTTTACCTGTGTTGACCCCAATTTCTCCTAATTAGCTCGGGAGCAGCTGAAAGAATTGTTGATGGAAAGCTGTTGCTTTCAACAATTTGAATTCAAAGCACAAAGACCCTGCTGCAGATTATGCCGACCTGCCTTCAGCTATTCACGCAGCCATAAACAAATCGGTTGGTGTTAACTTTGAAGGATGAGGTCGTGTTGGGCCAGACGAAGCAGATCCGAGGCTGCTGAGTTGAACAGTGTGGTTGTCAACACTAGATGGAGCTCAAAACCACAGTGAGCGCTTGGCAGTTCATGGACTAAAATCCACAAACACTAAGAAAAATAATCTCCTCCTTGAACCCATAATGTGCAGCAGCATGATGAATTATTTGTTTGTCTGCGGCTGAACTAAATACCTTTTTTTGCATTGTTTGATTTGGTGCACGCCTTGAGACTGAGCCATCCTTTTGTTTTTAACTTGCCTTTGCCACTACTTCCTTTTGATACGCCTTGTCAGTCTGTAAAACACCGATAGCTGATGGATAAGAAGACCTCCTGCATCGTCGAGGATAGAAGCAGGTGTTTTGGGGTTGTACGTCCAGCGGAACGTGATGTTTCAGGAGGGCTTTGGGTGATTATGTTCGTATTTGGCACAAACATCTACCTGTATTAAAGGATGGGTCACTGCGATCTCATGTCTCCCATTATTATCTCTGGAAGACATTGAGCACTCAAGGTAGAATCGGCCAGCCGGACTTGAGGACCAAGTGATTCATACTATGGTACAACTTTTCTAAAAATAACAACTCAAAAAATATTATGCTGATTATGACAGTTTCACAAAATGGTACAGTGATGAAATTTGTGACACACAAACTGCAAGGGCACTGCTTGGTGGGGCCATCACACTTTAAAGTGTTGAACCTGGTTCAAGTTTCTTGTAGTTTGTTTATCTGAGGAACGATTGGGCTGTCAGCTGATCTGACCCTAGAGATTGGCTAACATCTATTTAAGCGTTTGAATGTCCCATCATTTTAAAGCTATATTCCTTCATCTCTGTCTTCTCACTGCCCCCGGTCCGATTGGCTCTGGTGACGCCACTTGTCAGTGTTGTCATTTGATTGATATGGACGGACACTGGCAGAGTGGGAAAACACCGTTCTAAATTTACCGACCTCCCGCCCCACCCCTCACGTTAAAGCCTGCAATGGGTCAGGCCACAAAACATGCACCCCTAAAGGAGGGATGAAGATAGAAAGTGGGTGGGGGGTGGTGGGTGTGAGCTGAACAAGGGCTGCAGACCAGTCTATCTTTGTGTCCCAGAAGCCTCTGGAGCTCTGACCTTCTCTGTGACTGTGGAACTAGCGGGACTCTGATTTTGGGCAAAGTTTCTAACTGTAACCACCTGAAACACTTGAGACTCGATGGTTCGCTGAGGAGAAACCTTACGAGGAGAAGGTATGTGGCCTTCATGTGCGCAATCGGTTGACCATCAGACGGGTTAAATGACTTTGGGGTCAACCCTTTTTAATTGTCATCAAGAAGATTTGATGCTTGGTGTTTTTTGGGTTGAAGCCAGTACAGGAAGATTTTGTGATAAATGGGTTTTAAGCTTTTAACGTAATCTTAATAGCAATCTCTCCCTGTGTCAGTAATGATTTCAGATTCTGTTGAACTTCCAATCTCTCAACTAGAGATCATCCGCTGGTTAAGAAATGGAGAAGTCTGAGGTGAGATTTCGACACCACTTCGCTCTCACCGTGTGATTCATTCAGCAGTGAGAGACTGGCTGAAACTAGAGTTATTCATTGTGTCGCACCTGCTCTTGTTCTGTCAGGGCCCACAGACAGAAATAGAGTGCTCCCCAGGAGGGCCCTGTCTTTATTTTAGCACTGTGATCAACACCAAACAATCAAAACCCAGATTGTAATTACGCTTCTGTAGGCTCAAATTGTTTGGTAAAAACATATATTTATTTTAATGTTTGAACCTGTTAGTGATTTTTGTGATTCTGATGTTCTCGTGTATACTTTGTTTAATTGTGATTCCTGAGCAATGAGGTTCATGCACTCTGCTCAAAGTACACTGTGAACGAGGCCTCGTTCCAGTGACCTAATCTGATCTGATTCCCGGCTGTGTCATTAGCACCCTCCTAAGCTGTCATTGGGGCTGTCAGACTGTCGGGGATTCAGAAGGAGTGCACTGTGTCATAGTATTGATGTAGCTGTGTCTTAGTCAGGGTAATCATTCCGACATTTTTATTTCCCTTTTGATGACATATTTTTCTGTCAAGAGGGAAAGTTTGTTCTTGTCAGTTTAAAGGGAGCAGCTCCAAACAATAGGCCTTGGACTGACCCCAGACTTTTCTTGTTTACTGTTCTGTTGCCATAGCTGGACATCCTGTTCTTTCTACCCTTTTAGTTTGACTACTGGCAGCATAGTTTATGATGCAATGGGAGTATTTATTCATTTTTTTAAAGCTGATTTACAGTGTTTACAATGTCTCTGAATCAATGGTTGTCCAATTCACAATGCTGGATTAGCAGAGCCAGTGAAGGCCCAAGGTTTCAAATATAACAGGGCCTCAACCTCACACATTCACAGACCTAAGAGTCACCTTACGGATATAGGTCCAGCTCTACTTTTAGCTCCTTTTTACTCTCCACTAAGTCTTTCGCCTCAGCCGCTAAACGTTCCACCAGCTAGTTGAAAACTGCTTTTTGTTTTTGGATTAGCATAGGAGTACTGGTCTTGCTTCGCCTCTGGGGGGGGGGGAAACAAACAGCTGCAAACCAAATATTCAATTTACAACAATTTAACAGTGATGAGGGAGAAGGTGTAACCAGCAAATGGTTGACCAGAGCTCCAGTTGGGGAAATGACTTCTGTCTATGTCTGTAACTGGATCCTTGTCTAGTCCGTGTCCCTGTCTAGGGAGGACGTGGACCCTCTCAGATATTTATGTAGTTCCCAAAGTCTTGCAGAGGGTTTAGGCCCGGTGATCTCAAGGGGTGGGTCGAAGTGCATATTTACATATTGACCGCTTTTCCATTATTTTAAACCCACCGTGCGCAGTTTGGAATTGAATTATTAGTCATTTATGATGATCTGAGGTCTTTGCTCTTGGAATTGACCTCACACTTGAGCTCTGACACAAGCCAAGGTGGCATCACGGACCCATAAACACCCATAAAATATACAGAGAAAGCGACGCAAACCCCTTCAGTTACTTTTATACTTTTTAAACCCTAGTATCTATACTTCTACTTGAGTGATAAAAGTGAATACTTTTGACACCTCTGCGTACTTCTTATACTGTTTGAATAAATCCCGCAATTCCCCACAAAGATTAGAGAACAAAGGCAGTGTTGCATCACGGCAGCAACCTGTAAGGTCTTGCCCGTGGTTGGCAGTGAAGTCTCATTATTTCTAATAACAGGGTAGAAGCTGTGGGGCTGTTTTGTAAGCCTGATGTCATCCCCGAAGCAGGTGAGTCAAAAAAAAAAAAACATGCCAGTGAGACATCCAGATGTTGGTAGGCAATGACGACCGCTCGACCTCATCGCTGATTTGTATCTGGCATTATGAAATAGTTCCTGCACTACGATCAGTGGAGCTGGAATAGATGTAAAATGTTTCCTGACTCTTGTTTTTCTTTTGAAAAGTGCAAAAATAGCTGCTTGAGGACATGTAATACAAAATTAAATAAATTTGATTACACAGGTCAAATAACCGAATTACTGTACATATGAAGCAGAGTTCTTCTAAGAGTCTACAAGTCCATGCACAGTCTACTGGCCCCTTAAAGCGTCTTTGCTCCCTTGTTTTCACCTTCCATTCATCCCCACAGTAAAAAGGATCTCTGTTGCTCAGCCTGCGTTTGATGTGTTACCCTTGAAAACCGGTGCAGAAAATACCAGTTAAATAGCTGCGTGACGGTAGCGCTCGGCCTCTAGGTGTGAATGGACATGTTTGTGGTGTGTGTATCACAGGCTGAGCCAGATGAGCTCATTTGAGAGCGGTGTCCAAACATCCCACCTCTGAAGTCAGTCACATCTGTGTGACCCTTTGACAGCGAGGACAAATTCAAGTCGTTTTTCAGAGGAACGTCACGATGTGAACAGTCCGGTCTGGGATGGTGTGATGATCTGGCATTCTCAAGAGCTTTTATTAGAAACGCATCCGGCAATAGCGTCTCGATCTTTTTTTTGTGAATGCTTCCATCAGTTTTTTCTCCGTTTCTTGTCTCTCTCGCTGCGTCTGTAAAGCAGCGTTTGGATCGCCTCCACATGTCCTCCTCAATACAACCTTAAGCACCTTTATGCATCTAAGTGGCAAGTGCGTTTGTCTTGCCGCTTACTCACAGCACAATCGTACCTATGTGGAGTATCACCTTTTTGATGAGTTTTGCTAAGACACAGCGGAGCCTCTGTCTCTCATTACTGTTTACACACTCTCTCGGTCTTTCTATTTCCTGGTCCCCATTCTCTCTCTCTCTCGTTCTCTGCTGTTCCCTTTTTATTTTGTCCCCGCTCAGAGTACAGGAATTTCTCATCTGGCTGAGGTGGTCATTTTAATTTTCTCCTCTTCCCAAACTCTTTTATTAAAAAAAATGTCCACTCTTATCAACCCCTGCCTGTGCGCTCTCTTTTTCTCCCCTCCTCTTCTGACGCTATGCAGCGATTTCTTTGGCATCCCGCTTGTGGGCTTCAGCCAAAGGGAAGGCAGCACTCTCCCTGGGACACTCTCACACAGACCCACACACAAATTAATATATATATATATATATACCCCCCCTCTTCGTCTGCAAGGCTCAATCTGGAATACGCAAGGACTTCTCTCTCCAATCGGCAGCAAAGGGATGGGGCCTAATTTGTTTGCCTCTGCTAATGAGCTAAGTGATCAGCTTTCAGCCCCAGGCTGTGGTAGTGCGCTGCTTAGCCCTTAGCAGCTAGTTAAACCAACGAGGGCGGGGGAGTGGACCTCAGAAGAGCTGCACTCTGTTTGCCTACCAGGACCACCTTTACTTCCACTGACGCTGCATCTCTCTCTCTCTCTCTCTCGTTCACCCCCCCCCCCCCCCCCTCGGCTCTTACTCTACCTGCCTCTCTCTCTCTGTCCCAGAGCACTGATAAACTGTTTTTGTAGCTGCATCGACTCTCGGGCAGCTGAACCTCTCTCTTTCCATCCCTTCCACTTCTTTTTTCTCGTCTTTCACCCCTGACTTTGTTGCCAACATGTATCGTAACCCGTGGATCTCGAATTACCTGACTCATGTCACGTTTTGCAGCCAAGGTAAGAGCAGAGAGGGGGGGCTCTGCAGCGTCTGTACGTGTCGATGTCTGAAGGAGCTCTTGGGGAGAGGGTTGCTTCGGCTCTGGAGATCTGGGCTCTGAGAAGTTGGCAGGCAACAAACTGCAGACTCCCTTCCTCTGTCCTCACTGTCCTGCCTTCTAGCCAGCTGTCCTTTACACTGCAGCTGTACCCTCCAAGGACACTACGTAGCAGGAGATAAGGGACTCCCACTAGTGCAGGGGGCCGTTCTAAGGAAGGAGCTATTTCTAGGCTTTACAGGCAGTTGGATTTTGTTTTGGGAAATAAGTTGCGTGTATGATTATATTCTTTGGCTTAACCACTGGGGCTGGATAATGGAACATGTGTCAAATACATGAAAAAGTAGTCTGAATTCCATGTAACTAAACTTCTAAAATCTAATTCAAATTTAAGCAGCAGTTATTTCGGAAGTCAAGGGACCAAGTGCTGCTGCTATTGTAATCGTCATGGTGTTAGCAAAGTGCCGTTTTTTTATCAGTTAGAAAGCTAACCAGTCTGCAGCATCCTGTTTGGAGCACAGCTCAGTGCAAAGAGTCATCTGGGCATTTTGACTGTCTCGATATTCATTTTTATTTCACCCAATGAACTGACGTTCTTTGCGTTTTAGAGGAGGGATATAGACTCTGTTTAGGAATCCTGCAACTTGTCATTCAGAAGTTAGTCCCACCCTTAAGCATACCCTGAGTTCTATTTGACTCTAAATGGACCATAATTGAATAAATCACCATCATGATGTATTAAAGAAGACTTCAAACTATAGAGTGCAACCATAAACCACAATGTCTACTAAGGTTAATAGAAGTGAGAAATAGTCCTATTCTCATAGATTTTTATACAATCAGACCTGTTTTTTGCAATAGGTGAGACCAATCATGACCGGTTGGTTGACACGGGTAGCCCAAGGCACTCAACCCCTGTGACTGTGACTACGGTGCGTGTGGATGATGTGAACGTTCTGTGTATGGTAGCTCCTGTCATCAGTGTCTGAATGGTGCAATGATGACATGAATCGTTAAAGCGCTATGCAAGTGCAGTCCATTCACCATTTGAGATTTGAGATCTGGCCTCCAAGCAGTCTGGGAATTCACAGGTGGTACAGTTTGAGACTTTTGATGAGCAGAGAGGCTGCTGTACTTAACTATCTGCTTGTTTGGCCAACCCATTGTCATTAGCATTAAGGACGTAATTGGCTTATTGTCACATCCCTGTGTTAAACCTCATTTCTGATACCCCATCTGTTTGTTTGTCTCTAATGCTTTACTTCTTAAGCCTCCCCCAGTGAGACTTTAGCTCAAAGGGGTGACGGCAGAGTATGTGGGCAACTGTTGGGGGAGGGGGGGGCTAGGTATAGTTTCTCCACAATCAGCATTTTAAATGATCAAGGCACTTGCAAATGCTGATGGAGAACAAAATCTAAACCACACTTTGAGCTTTAATTTTCACGCTGCCCATGCAGCGTGATGCGATGCAGACATGTTTTAAGTGTGGCACATTTCCTCCGGATCACAACTTATCCCAGGGAAGTTAACCGTGCGTTCTCAACATGCTCAGCCACCCGATGTCAGTTTGGTGACAACACTGGGTGCTTTCTAAGCGTTTCTGGTTGACAGCCATGTTATGGTGCTGGTCTTTGGTGCCCTCTCCTCTTCTGATACCTTTCCATAAAAAGGCTGTATGACACTCCATTGAGTCGTGAAACCTTTCTCATCCCCCTTGTTTTTTTAGTGTCATGCTGTTTTTACGGCCATATCAACACACGTGAGGTGTGGAGGAATTACTGCCACGCCCCCCCCCCCCCCACCCCCCGGCTATTGCAGCAAATAGTTTTCACAGCCACCATCAAAGAGTCTGCCACATGTGTGATTGTTGTAGAGGTTTTCTGTTGCCTGCCTCTGGAATGACGAATGTATTGAGGCTCTCAGAAAATGAGGGGCGGGGGTGCCCCGGATTGCATCATGTGTAAGATTGTGTGATATGTAAGAGAAGTACAGGTCTGGATTGTGGGAAACTGCTAACGTCAGATGTGACAAAAGCCCAGAGGGACAAATATTTTTTTTTTTATTCACACCAGCGGTTCATTAACCTTTACTGCGGCATCTGGTTTTGTTTCACACTTTAACTTAAAGCTATATTCTGTTATTTGTCAAATAAAGTCTGACTTTTATGACCATGATAACATTGTGCTTGCCACCTGTCTCGTACAGAACAGGCAAGCCAAGTGTTTGGAGTCAGGGCGAAGAGTGAGAGGCTCCTGCAGGGTCTTTTTAGTGCTGTAAGCATTTTTTTCTCCACCAGGGAGCAACACTCCTTGCATGCAAAAGTAGTCTGATTTATATTTATTTATAAAATGTCATCAACCTGATCTTTGGACCAATTTAAAAAAAATACACATATCTCCGATAGTCATAGTTATCATTTGAGGCTTTAGAGGAATGAGTTGTTTTCACCAATCTCCCCCCTCCCCCTCCCAGCTGAAACAATACCAGGCCCTCCCTGAGCATAAACACAAAGCACACCTCACTCTCCAAATAAGCTGTCTGTGTTCTCAAGTTATGTTTTTCTTAAGCAGAAGACCTTAAAAGCATCAACTTGAATGTCCTTATAATAAGGACGAACAGGAATGGGCGGCCTCGGGGGAGAGGTTAAGGTTTTTTTCTGGGTGGGGAAGTCAGGTGACCTTGAGTTGAACTCGCAAGGGGTGGAAGTGGGACCACATGTTTGTCCCGAAATTTCGCCGCTCTGAGCGCAGCCCAAACTACACGTTTTGAGGTCCAAAGTCAATAACCGAAGCACACATTTCCCCAAGGGATTTTCTGCCATTACTCCGCTAACGCCACATTTTTTGTAATGAGATTTCTCTGAAGGCAACTTGGGCCCTTTTCCAATAAACAGACTTTGGGGGGGGGGGGACTGGACAATGTGGTTCTCCATGCCTCTTGGTGCTTTGCCGCGTCTGTATTCACGCCGGGTATGAAAGTGCTTCCCGGTGACATTGAAGCACTCCCCCCCCCCCCCCCCCCCCTTCCAGACTCGTCCCAGCAGCACTGCAACCTTGACGTGGGATCAGCCCTTCGCTGTCTCAGTGACAAGTCGCCCCTCCATCAAACCCTCGACGCTAAGACGCTGTGCATCACAGAAAGGCCAATCCTCAGAAATGAGTCAGTGACTTTCTCTGGAAGTTATGTGTGGGGATGATATGTTGCTGTTGGGGGTGGGGTCCTTTTAACTACCCAGTTAGGTTATTGTTTGATGTGATTCAGTGAAGCGGGCCGATTGTTGTTTTCCACACTTTCACTTTTCTCTGTGGAAAATGAACGTAATTAACCAGGCGACATTTGGACTGGTTCCCCTTGCAAAATGTTTGTGTTCAGTTACAACCGAGGAGGTCTTGCTGTTCAGAGAGAAAGCATTGGCGCATTGCTAACTAAGGTACTCTTTTCTTCTGTCCGCAGGGCTCGGGAGTGAGATCCCCAATAAACTGAGCAACCCCAGATTGCTGCAGAAGAGAGCTTTGAGGTAATCTATACTTAAACTATACGTTACTTACCTGTACTTCAGGTGTTCTAATGTAACCCGATTAATCATAGCCTGGAAGGAAATTCAGTGTGTCTTTAAACACATTGTGTGTGACAAACGCTTCTCTCAAAACGGGCAGTCAAATGTAAAAAATACAAGATATTCCACGTAAAACACAAAATACATTTTTTTATGTTATTTTAAAATATAAAAATACTGTGAAAATCACAAACCAGAGGATTGTTCAGCGTCATGTCATAAGTGTTGTGGTGGTTCCCCACAGTCGACACGTTAAGACACTGTTTGGGTGTGCTTCTATTACTGTGCTTGTAGGAATGGGAGATTGGGAGATTTAAGCATGAAAGCAGATGCTGTTTTGATAGAAAATGATCTATGACGTCTGTTTTCATCAGTGTGTTCACAATTCCAAGGTGCCTGGAACAGACCGGACCGAAAAGTCATGTTTTCCCCACATAAGTAATGCACTGCCAGTTCAGTCATTGCTGCATCATGACAATGTGGTTTTGATATTTTTGGTAGCTTTATCCATAACTTGTTGGCTGATCGGCTAGATTTTTGGACATGATTCAACCCTGTCCTGCTTCCAACAACATCTTTTTGAAAGATTTCGATGCACTGTTGTGATCCAAGTCAGATGTGTGCCGTTTAGACACTCACAACTGCTTCCACTGCTGCTCGGTCTTTAAGCAACGCCTCAATTTTTCCCACAGCTCAATCCTGTTTTAATAACAAGTGAGTATTTCTCCTATTTATCCCCCCCCCTCAGCTTTCCGAAAGAATTCTGCCTTGACGAAAAAGAGAACTCGGCAAAAAGCAGCAAGGAAATAGACGTTGGTCTCTTGGCCAATCTCCCAAGAGGTGAGTACACGTATTTTTATTTCTGCATGCTTGCAAATCACCCTCACAAAGCAGTGCTTTTTTTTTTTTAAAGAATTGTTGTTGTGCAACAGCAGCCTCTTTGCACAGTGAAGTAATGACAAGATTTGTCTTAAACCAGTTTTTCTACAAGCACAGTCCTCACACATTGTACAATATACAATGCTACTTTGGACTCACAATAAAGAGATGGTCCTACTGTCCTGTTTGCATAAATATAGTGAGATGTCAGCATTAAAAAAAAGAAAACCTTGATGTGTAATTTTAATGAAAGAATTGTGAAACTTTTTAAACCGTTTTTAAAGGATGGTTTTACGTAATAGGGGTTAGTTTCCTAACGCTAGTATTGTTTTGGCGTTAAACTTGTTACACACAAACGTCTCATCAACCCTTTCTTTTTGTTTGTATCAAATGTACATAATATTCTTGTAACGTCAACCACTTCTTCTCAGTCTTAGCCAGTGGAGGCCCAGGCGTGCACCGTTCAGATGACTCTTTTCTGTGTTTTCATGTAGCAAGTGTAGTTACTTCTGGTTGTGAGCTGTACTTATCGTGCAGTTAGGCGGAGTCATTTTTATACATGTACAATTATTAGTGTGTCACAAGCTGTTGTGTGGTGGTGTTTTACCCTGTTAAAGAGTGTTTGGTGTGGGTTTTTGACTGTGGGTCACAGTGACTCAATCTCAACACCCATAAGACAAGTAGCTTGGACCACTGCTCGCTCCACGATGACGTGTAAAAATACATTATTAACACCGGTATGTGAGAAAATTCATACTGTACTGAAATCTTGTATCATTTCAACCGGTATACTGCCCAGCCCTAGCTACAGCGATCTGCTCATATTTCCAGTTGCATTAATTGGTTTACCATTCCGATTTGTGAGGTTTCTGCCATCTAAGCTGACAGAGAACTAAAATCATATCTGTGTTCTCATACATATACATTTTTCTTAAAAGGTATAAAAAGTAATTACACTGCAAACTATACATCTGCAGTCTGAATCCAACCTGTAAGCAACTTTGGCCTAGAAACTGTTTTGTTTGGATGACACAAACGGATGTTTTCCTTCTCATTGAGCCATAACATAGTGTGTCTATTCATTCTGTTTGTCTAGTTTCTGAATTGAGGAAGCGATTTGAAGGTATTGCAACAAGCACTAGTGACTGGGAAATGAACAGGTGAGATGGTTTTGATAAGTGTATAAAATGCTCAAGAGTTTCTGATAATGACAACGTTGTGGTTGATAATAACACGTGTGTGTGTGTGTGTAGAAAGGAGCGTATCGCTCGGCGGTTGGAGGGCATTGATGGTGAGGTGCATCCGTCTCTGCTCCCGAGTTTGGTGGTCAACCGGCTTCTGGAGGAGGACACAACCAGATACACGAAGGCCTCGGATCCCTGTGAGCCCTTTGGTGGTGAGACAAGTGTCACGCCTTGATCCCTTCAGTCGCCCGTGTGTGATTTTACGGCAATAGCTGACATGTGTTCCCTTTGCTCCTCCTAGTTACAGTTCAGCGATACGGCAAGGATGGATTTGAGTGCCAAGAGACGCAGGTGGCTTCTCCAGAGCAACAGGCCAGAGCTCTGCTCAGACCTGACCCTCAATCCTCCATCCACACGGTGCCTGCCTGCGCTTCGGTTTCCACCACCAAAGGCTCTGAGCTCGAGTCAAAGGCTGAACGGATCGCCCGCTACAAGGCCGAGAGGCGCAGGCAGCTGGCAGAGCGCTATGGCATCTCTTTAGATCAGGAGCCGGACTTGGGACAACTCCCGCGCTCCACTCGCACCCGGAAGGAATCGGAAGGCTCAGAGAGGCGCATCCGAAGGGAGTCCATGGGGGAAGACGAGCCGGACACCGGCAGCTCAGCCACCGACCCTCGGGCCCCACTGCACAGCCACTCGGACCCGGATCAAGGGATGGGTCGGACCAGGGCAGGCTCCTTTTCAGAGAGGGAGAGGCTGATGAATCTAGAGAATCAACGTAGAGCCCCTTCGCCCGAGCCCATGTCCTCTTCCTCATACATGGACGTGACATCGTTGTCCTCGGCCGCCAGGGTTCCTGCCAAGGAGCACTCCGTCACAGCCATGCAACCTAGTTCACCCAAGCTAAGCAGGCACCTCTCTCTGTCCTCACCTAAGCAGGGGCCGTCTCCTGGGGACCTGTTCATCGAGCAGCAGGCCCACAACATTCTCAACAGACAGGGGTGAGTGCTCTGATCTCATCGTCGTTTATCCCTTTTCATCCAAAGCCTTCTTTTCCCTGTTTCACTTTTTATGGTAATAGAGTAGATCTGAATCTGTGAATTAGCCGGTGTTCTGTGTTTGATCGAGCCCTTCTGAGGCCACAACCCAGCAGCCATTCAAATCCACACACACACACACACACAGGTTGCCATGTTTTCAACATGGTTTTCAAGTAGCCAGCGAAATATCTGTCGATTGAGGGTCCCTCCTCTGCATCTTTGTCCCTCTTATCCACACGTGTCCACGGTTGTCCTGTCGTGGCAGGACTATGGTTTCACACCAGGTCAGGCAACTTGAGCCAATTGGGTTTCCCAATGAGATCCACAGCTGACCTTGCAAAGCATACAAGGCTGTAGACTGATACAAAACATTTCTCCTCCTGAAACTGCGTTGTGAAGAGGAGCAATTGTTTTCTTCAGTATTGGTTTCTAGTTCCAGCGCTCACTGAATCAGGCAATCATTGAATACATGACTGTGTGAAACTGCAGGTTTATTGTTATAGCGTTTGCTTTTCCCAACAGACCAGCACTCGTTTAATAACGTCACTTGTCATTTCATTTGAACGACCCCAAGGGACATCCAGTGTTTCTTACTAAAGGTCTATCTTTTAAAGCACCAGTGTTTTAATTTACAGCAGATGGATTCATTGCTACTGCAGGGGATTGTTTTGGTAGTGACGACTACCATTTTATTAGCCCACTCATCACCTATGATGTAACAACCAGCTGGCCCAGCCCAGCTCTTGACCAGTTTCGACCCTTCAGTCCGTTGTGCTAACAAAGGAGTAAAGATGAGTCTACACACGACTATGCCATTGCTTCCTTCTTGCTCCTAAATGCCTCTCTAAGGTTTCATCACTTGGCCGGGTCTGCGTGTGTCTGTGGTGCAAGGAGAGTGTTGTTTCCTGGCTGCACGGTATGATTCCACGTTCAAAGCTGTGACCCACAGCTGCGCTTGATCAAGACCACGCAGGCCTGACGGGAAAGAAGGTAGAGGGTGCCCTCTACCTTTTCCCAGGGAATCAGTGGTGGGAAATGAATTGTTAGTTGTTATTAAAAATATTATGGACAAAAGGTAAACTCTTTTTGTCAACCATGTGACCTTTAGTTCATTTGGCACTGGAGACTGGTGTTTTAATTGTCGATTTGAACTATTCCTTCTGGTGGTGTCTGTACGTTTGCTGTGTAGTTTCAGATCCTTCAGAAGACCATTCATGGTCGTTTAATCTTCATGGCAATTCTTCCTGAACAGAGTTGTAGAAAATAGATCCACTTTTTGATGAAGGTCCCCTTTGACAACCAGGACTTGACATTGACACTTGCCCACCCTCCAAATGTGGGTAGATTTTGGCTGTGGCGGGTCTCACTAGCCACTTTGGCGGGTGCAAATCTGTTTTTGTGATTTGTTTTGCATTTGAGATAATGTCTCTCCCATGTGTTGCCGTTGAGGGGTGAATGTGGTTATTAAAGTGTCATGAGCACATCATCCACGAACCCAGAAGGCTCCGTCACATGGCATCGGTGGTTCATGTAAACCGACGGAACGCAGCGACGTGACTGCGCACTTCTTTAGTTTAGCTGTCTCAGTTAAGCTAGCAGGCTGAATCCAAACATACGTGACAGCACGTCTACAAATCAATCAATATCAAGTCCACGTAGGTGTCACCCATATGATGATGACGACAAGAAGTAGGAATGCCCTTTAGAGTTCAATAATGCCTTTGTATAATTGCAATGTGAAACCAATACTTATTTGATTAAACACATGCAATGTTACAAATGTGGAACTCTTTTTGGATTATCAGGTGTGAAAAAAACATAATAGATTAGAATTATTAAATAGAGGTTATTGCAGTTTTTGGTACTCCTCTTACCCATTTGGTTACCAGGAAGTCCGGTTGCAGCTATTCTGGTGTATGATGATCAGAGCTGGTACTCTGTATGCTATATAGATATATTGTTCCCCAGACCCATTGCAGTTATAGTAAGTAAAACATGACTCTACCTGAACTGATTTAAAAGTGTATAATTCTTAACTTTACTGACTCGGGTCCCGGTTCAGCTCTTAGTTCCTGGGACCCAAGTGGAACCGTGCATACCTCCGCAATAGGCCGGATACGACTCTATTTAAGTACACAACCATCAGATATACATTTTTTCATTTCTTCTCTTTTGGACTCTAATTTGGGTTTTTTTCTCATGCGTAGGTAGGAGAGGGTGCCACGCACACGCATCCACCGTCGCCCTCTTGACAGTGTTTCCCCTACCATTATATACATTATAAGTGTACATCATACACAGAAAAGAGCTTTTTTTTTAATTCAATTGATTCATTGGAGACATTAGTGCAGGTGTAGCATGGACAAAAGTAACGCTGTTTGCTTGGGGAGACTAAGTTGCAGTGTTTAAATCAGCGTACCAGATGGTGATGGAGTAGCAGAGGATGGACTCCATGATGGCCGTGTAGAAGTGCACCTTCATCATCTTTGGCAGGTTGAATTTCTCCTCTGCTGAGCCTTCTTGGTCATGGAGCTAATGTTCAGCTCCCACTTGAGGTCCTGGGTGATGATGGAGCCCAGGATACGGAAGGATTCCACAGCGGTGACTGGGGAGTCAAACAGGGTGATGGGGGAAGGTGGGTCTGCGTTCTTCCTAAAATCTACGTTCTTCAGAGCATTGAGCTCCAGGTTGTTTTTGCTGCACCACCTCAGCAGATGGTCAGATTCCCATCTGTAGGCAGATTCATCCCCACTAGAGATCAATCCAACGAGGTGCAGATTATAAGATTAGGTTAGGTGATTAGGTGCAGATTGTAATTAAAGATTACAATTTGAATCGCCAATACGAAAGGAAACACGCAGTGAAATAGAAAAAACAACTGAACTGGAGCGGGTAAGGACGTCTGAGGCTTTGCTCTCTAAACTAAAGCCCAATGTTGTTTTTTTACCAAACTTCACCCATCCAGCTGTGTGATATCCCACTAGATTGCAAAAAACGATGTGGAGTTAATAAGTGTTTGGCGGAATCTGCTGCACTACTGTTCCCCGAGGAAAAAAGGCAAGCAATGGAGAAGGTGCCACTCTCCAGGCGCACCGTCACGAGGAGGAGCTGCAATGTCCGCGACACAGCCCCGTTCCTCCTCTTTGTTGAAGGCTTCGTTATTACAAAAGATCTTTCATCAATGCAGTCCATGAAAGGGACAGCGAAGGGGAGGGCTTGGTCCATGGAGGGTAGATGAATGCTTCCACAAGCTGGGACTGAAATGGGACAAACTGACATGGTTGACCAAATCTGACGGGGAAAAATGACAGATTTGTATACATCAGAATTGTGTAAACCGCTTCTAAAACTTAACCATGTTATTGGTTGTTGTAACTTGGGTAGTTAATGTCATCACGACAAGCGCATTGAACCACAGACAGTCTGTTGCACTTCTGGAGGAGCATGAGACTAAACACAGTGACACAGGCCACCACACCACTGCCAGGTGGCTCAGCTGTTTTAAAGACAACGGGGCGTTTTTGTAAGAAAGAAAGAGGCAAGGACATCCCAGAGCTTTCCGATGTATGCTGGACAGATTTGGCATTTGCTGTTGATGTGACTGAACTTTTGAATGGATTAAAATACAAGGCAAAGGCCACTTTGCACATGATGTGTAAAGCCTGCTGACGGATTTCATGAGGTTTCTTAGATTTGTTGTTCATATTATATGGTGTGTGTGTGATGCCTTACCCAAAACCACAATAACAATGAAACGTCTCACTGGGGTGTTGGACTATTATTCCCAGCAGGATCTTGCTGTTGTCCAAACCCATTCTCACTTTGGTCATGCTGGTCAACTGGAAGTCAGTTTGTGTAATGTGGCACTCCAAAAAAAGAGAAATGCTGAACATTGACTTTTACCCACCCACTCACTTGTCTCCCACCGGGTTTCCATTTGGAACAGTGCGAGGGCGAGCACTGATTGGTCCCTCCAGACTGATGCTGAGGGCGACACCCATTCCCTCATCAACTGGCCCTCGAGGTACACCAAGGCTGGTCTCACCCCCATATCACCTGCCATGTTGCCGTGTTCCCATTGTGCTGGACTTACCACAACTCATCAAACAGTGCTATATGAGCAGTGGTTCTTAAACCGTAGGTCAGGACAGAACCCAGCACTGTTCCCTACAAGAACATACCCTTTCTTTCATCTTCTCGTAGGGTTGAATCTTATTGACAGTGCGGATCCTGGGCTGATCGTATTTCACTAAGGATTAAGAACCCTTGCTTTTAGCGCTTTCATTGTCCTCCCTTTCTGATCCCTCTGCTTGGGAACATAACTTCCTCTTCCATTCACCAGTTGCTGTGTTGAGTTTAATCGATATGTTAAAACAAAGGTATATTCAACAGTGTCTCCCTTCCCCCATTGACAAATAAGAATTTTACCAAAACATAACTTTGACAGCATTTAATGTCGCCATGAAATATAACTATTTTTAGATGATTTGTTTGCGTGAACACTATCTGATGTTTTGATTGTACATCTTTGGTTAGCGATTCTAAGGATGCGTTGCAGTTGGAACCCAGCTGCAAAAGGGCCCTGGAAGGGCTGGGTTCCAAACCCAGAGAAGAAAAATTATTATAAAAAAATGAATGCAGGAGTTCTGTGTTTGTGTTTTTCTGCTCCTATCAGGCAAAGTCTTTGTTGGGACTTAAAGAGCCATTCGCTGGTTCTAAACATGAAGTAAAAATGTTAACCAGCCCTTTGTTTCCCTGAAGAATCCGAGTTAGGGAGAGACTTGCCAGGGAGGGCTGCCAGCAGAGCCCAGAGCCAGCACCAGTTACAGATGTGCCAATCGACCGCAGACCCCGGACCCAAACCTCGACACCCCAACACGCAGCTCCACAAGAGCCCGAGCGGGTCTACCCCCATTCTCATCTCACCCGACATGGGCCGCCGGGAGGTCAAGAAGTTGGCGGTTACCCAAGTTATCTGTCTATGGCTTCCGGTTCGACGTCAGGTCCTGGGCTGCAAGAGCCGCTGGAAGACCATGCCGAGGAGTCCCAAGTTGTCAAGACAGGGGGCCTCTTGAGGAGCAGGAAAGCCGTGCTGCCCTCAGACATACGCCGCAGGGAGAGGAGCACTGAGGACCCGCGGAGAAGAATGGTGGAAGAGGAGCAAGGGATGACCACAGGGAATGAGGTGGAGGTAGAGGGACCGGCGAGAGGACGACGACCAAGCAGAGCAAGGCGGGACGAAACGGAGGCGACCGTCCGTCTTCAATCCTCAGGGAGAGGGCCCGCAGAGCGAGAGAATGCCCCTCATATCCACAAAGGGATGGCCGCCCATGCACCCCAGAGTCGCTCCGTGTCAGAGGCTCGGGATCCACGGGGGTTCAGTCAGAGGGACCCACAGCAGCACGGCTATGACCGCCAAGTAGTCAGGCAGCGTGACGATGTCACACACCGAGAGAGGCTCCAGGACAGTCGAGTGTCGGTGGCACAGCTCAGGTCCTCCTACGCGGATAGCGGCACCACCACCCCTCACACCGACCGCATCAAAGAGCTGTAGGTGGCAAAGTAAAACGCCGCTCCTCGCCGGCTGAAGCACTGATGCTTGTTAGCAAACGTCGCCTGCTGCTGAATGACTAACAAGCAAGTAAAGCTGGTGTCAGCATCAACGCGTAGAGCTTTTCTAATCTGTAGAAATGGCATTTGTCGCAGAACACTTGAGCTTTCTATGAAGAATGCGTTTTATTCCTTCTGCTTGGACTTGTTTGGTTTCTGAGCGGGTCCATTAAACGCGTGCATGCGTTACCCGCTAATAAAGCTGCATGGTCTTGTTTGAATATTTAAAAAAACAGGCTTGTGGGATTGAAACAGTCACTGCTTTTGAAATGCTCCATCCCTCCCTCCCTCACCATGCTGTATTTTTCGCTTTCCTTTTGGTACTCTTATCTGTTGGCCCCATCAGTGCTTTTGTGGGGGACGTGGCTCTCGCAGGCAACGGGGCACCGTGGAGAGGGATGAGGGAGAGGGGGCGCAGGCCCCTGCAATATGTCAATCCCGGGGAGAGTAGAAAGACCTCAGAGAGATTTAGGACGCAGCCCATCACGTCTGCCGAGCGCCAGGAGACCGATAGGTACTGCATGGCTGAGAGTGAAGAATGCTGGGAAATGATGTTGGTTTTTTATCATTTTAATGCGCAAACATGTTGATTCCAATCAGGTTTTGGTGCACTATATTGATCAAGTAAATACAATTTAATGTACAACTGAAGTATTTTAATATCTAATAATCACGTTAATACCGTTAGCTCGATTATACACATGTACAAACTCGCGTTCTTGTTGAGTCCACTTCTCTAACAATATTACTAAGCAGGCCAGCTTAAAGGCCAAAGGTCCCTTTTGGTTGGACCTTGGCAGTCGTCATCACATGTGACCGCACCAAGGAAGCATGAATTGGCCTTTTGTTGTTAATCACTGCGTGTGACCATAGAACCTTCAGACCTCAGTAATCCCGTCTAATTCTCCCATTCTTGGACTGCTTTATTTGTTTCCCCGTTTTTATTTCTTCTCCCAACACTCACTGTCCCATTTCCAGCCGCTCAAAACCCGCTCACAATACCGAGTCAAGCATTGTTGCATGGAAACAACGACGTTTTTGCTGATGTTATTTTTTTCTTTGTGCACATTTTTCAAAGGTCCCTGGTGAGTTCAGATCTTGCTCCCACTGAAGGTAATACGTTTTATTTATCTTTTTTTTTTATGCAAAGATTTGACGTATAAGTCAAAATGCATGCCTGCTTGTTGATGAACATGGTCATAGAGGGTTTATTACCCATAATTACGTTAATGAATGCAGAAGGTAAAACTTGTGAGCTGCTGTAACTTCGTTACTCAAGTGTTGGTAATTGGTTAAGCCTGGGTAGCTTTAGTGGTATTTCTGTCATGGCTGTACGTGTTTGACCAATGGGATTATTCGGTAGGACTCCAATTACATGGTGTAGTTTTGTTTGTGGCATTTAGGAATTTTCCCAATTCTCTGGGTAAATTGAATCAGTCTTTGGTCCTGGGATGGGCCCAGTTGATGAGATCATGATGATGTGGAAAAGGTTCTATTAAAATCAAATGAGTTTTAAATGTTTATACACCAATCAATCATTTTTCCGCCAAAGAAGAATAAGAATAATTTAAAATATTTAATCTGAAAAATGATTCATGGAACCAGTGGCAACGCTCCAGAGAAACCTTTAAATCTCCAGCTGCCAGCTAGGTTATCAAGCTAACCTTAGTTCTGTGAGCTATTTAAAAATGCTGTCATATATGTATATATAACCAAAGTCTTCCTCTGTTCCCTCTCTCTAGCTGATGAAGAGAAGCTCGATGAGCGGGCCAAGCTGAGTGTAGCCGCCAAGCGCTCTCTGTTCAGGGTGAGCTTCACCTATGGTCTGTTTGACAGATTACACAATGGTTCCAGACGGCAAGCGCCAAGCAATGTTCTGGGAAAAAAACATTCTTTTGGAATAGATGTGATCCTAATGCGTCTCAATCTTTTTTTAATGACTGCTTATTTGATGTCCTTCAGTAGCCCATTTAGTCATCAAACCAGTGTCTCTTTCACAGCAAATACTCCCTCATCAGATGGTTCGAGGTCAATGTTTTCTTGTATTGCATTTTGATGATTTCTGCCGTTTCCGTGCAGGCGCTGGAGAAGACCATTGATGGTGGAGCTCCAAAACTGCGGTCCAGGAACACGGCAGTGGACAGGAGACTCAGGAGGACACAAGACCGGTCCAGGACTCAGCCGGTGACCACGGAGGAAGTAGTCATCGCCGCCACGTGAGTCTCAACAAGTTCCTTTTTTACGAGATTTTACATTTCTGCCTCCACCCCTAAAAAAAAATAGCGGTGAGGGAGAGGATTTTGTTTTGGTGCTCACAATACAAATAAAATGACTAGAACATATCTTTAGAGCATTTCTATTTCTTTCATACGGCTCTTAACAACCCGTCGACTTGAAGCTGAAGGTGCCAACAGGTGTGAACAATGGCCGCTGTCAACAGAGCCAACGGCGTTTACGTTAGCGGGATCCAGAGGGTACTGTTCCACAGCCACGCTGTCACTAGTGGGGTGTCATCAGCCGATCGAGCACAGTGCACAATTACAAAAAAGGATGAACACACACAGAAAAAGAGACCTCATCCTCTCTTCCTGAAGACATGACTCTGCTGTATGTTTACATAGCAAATAGTTGTTTGCTGCTATATGAATATCAAACAGAATCTATTAATGTTTCCCTTATCCTGGGTGGATAAGTTTCACGGCAAGACTTTAGTTCTGTGAGACAGAATGATTTCTGCAATTAAGATATCTGAAAACTTTCACAAGCTCTCCCATGCATCTACACATTTTGAATTGTTTTTTTCTTTTCGGCGAAAGGCATTGAACATTTCTTTTGGAACCCTTGGTTGACTTCTGAAATAAGTTTTTTTTTTTTTTTTTCATTTTTTATTTTAGCCCATGGCCACCTTTCTGAGCCTCACCATATTTAATATTCCTCTTTCTAAGCTTGGACATCCCTTCCCATGTTAATCTGATTGCAATCTCTGCCCCCCCCCCCCCCCCCCTGTGTTTATGTGTGTTCATGTGACTTTGTTCCTGTAGCGTTCCCACTCACGCGCCGCACACAGTGACCTTTCAAACTGCTGTAGCACGCGTCCCTAGCCCCACCCTAGTTCACAGCACTGCCCCAGCATACAGGTACATGTATGTTCAGCACGGAACTGAATCTTCATGCCAACCCACACCAGCGTGTGACTAATGTGATCGCTGGATGCTGCTCGTACAACAAGTGTTCTTTTTTTATCCCACTGAATGAAAATAACTGCAGTTTTGACATAAGATGTTTCTGATTTGTGGTGCCGTCTTGTGTGATCGGAGCAAACTACATTGACTTATTATAATACTGAAGAGACTAGATTGTATATATAATGGTGGTAATAATAATAATGGTGGTTTGTGGTGGGCATGACTCTCCACCCTTTTTCCAAGCTCTCCTCATTGGATGTCTACTGCCCGTCATGTAGCATGCCACCAGCCAGCTTGCACCAGCTCTTTCCATGCTCACCAAAAGTGTTCCCTTTCTGCTTCCTCTTTGTCTCCGTGGTGTCCCCCGGCCCTCAGCCTGCAGGCGTCGTTGCAGCAAGGTGCTGCTGCACCCCGGAAGAAGAGCGCCGCCGCCGCCGCCGCCCGGCAGGTGCAAGACACCAAGGTGTACCCGATCCCTAAGCCGGTGTCCACAATGGAGGAAAAGGCTCCCGCTGAGGGTCCAGATGAGCCCGACCTCAGCACTCTCAGTCTGGCGGAAAAGATGGCGCTGTTCAACCGGCTGGCTCAACCTCCCATCAGGGTCACTCGCACCAGGGGGGACACGCGCCAGCGCAGGGCCAACGCCCGCTACCAGACGCAGCCCATCACGCTGGGAGATATGGAGCAGGTAAGGAATAGTTTGCTATTTGATGAATCCGTTCACACATTTTCTGCATTGTTTGCCGGTTACCTGACATTCAGGCATTTAGGAGGAGACTTTAGGAGGCCGCTGCAACCGAAGACGAATCATTTATTTCTCTTAACTTGACCCGTTTGTGCATTGAACAGTCCTTTAGTTATCAAGCAGGGAATGAGCATTATTTCCCATGGTTCTGGTTAATAAATAGTATATTAAATTAATATATATATATATATAGTGCTCAAAATCACACATTTTCTTCGAGGGTATTCAAACTGTACAGCGTGTGAACCCTCCAGCGTGTGCGTCTCCAGGAGCCTTCAGACATAGACGTGAGGGATGACCCGGAGCTGTGCTACAGCCCCGGAGAGCCTCCACAAGTAAGCCCCCTCCGAGTTGACGCCACACCGAGGCCGCGCCGCTCCTTAGAAACGGTCACGCATGGCGGCCCTCGCGCCACGTCCTGTGTGATGTCACTGCGAACGCCCGCCCGTTGCCCGCAAGAGTGACTTCTGACTCGGCGATGCTCGAGGGCTTGCAAAGATGCCTCTGTGGTGAAGGACAAGTCAAGGAGAGCACTTTGACTTTCGCCCCCTACCACATGGGCTGCTGTCTTTCCTGAGCCGGTTCCAGAATGGAGGGAATAAGATATCCTGAGGGCTCTCTTTCATTCAGGTTTATTTTGTCTGTGGTTTCCATGGATGTTTACTGCTGCTTTTCATTTGTTACTCAGCAGAAATGTCAGGTTTGTTTGCTAGCATGGCTTTGTAACGCAGGCTTCAAATGGCTCGGGAAATGCAGTGTCAGAAAGTGATGAGTCAGCGTCCTGCATCCAAGTTCAGATTGCCCGACTTGTTTCTCAGCGTCAGTAGTAAAACGGACCCACTCTATTCTCTCTCTCTCTTTCCTCCTCCCTGTCACTTAGCTTCAAAACCATCCGGCCTCTCGGGTGGGAAACCTCCCCGCCTCCTCATCCTCCTCCTCCTCCGCTCAGAGAGGCAGCACCATCTCCATGAACCAGGCCGGAGACATCCACTTAACCCGAGCAGCAACGAGGTCCCAGGTGGAGCCCCTCCTCCCCAGTTTTGAGGGCCCTTCCCAGGGGGGCCAGGACCCGGCGGACCACCGGAGCGGCCAGGACCCGGCGGACCACCGGAGGGGCCAGGACCCGGCGGACCACCAGAGGGGCCAAATGTTGTCGCGGGGCAAAGATGGCCCTGATCTGGGAGGAGGGAAGAGGAAGCTGTCCTCCCCGGAGGGAGCGGTCAGGCAGGCTGCTATGCCCCAGCCCCAGACGGGAGGAAAGAGAAGGGAGGTGGACGAAGAGGAGGTGGGGGGGGGGGGAGGAGGAGGAGGAGGAGGAGTGGCAGCTGGCTAAAGGGTGGGGAGACGCAGCGATGCAGAGCTCAGAGAGTCCCATGATCCTGGAGCAGCAGGAGACGCACGCACTAAATGCAGACAGCCAGAAGAGCTGGGCCGCCAGCGGGGGTAAGCACAGCGGGCCCCCACCTCTTTATCGTTTCATGTTTACTTATGTGAACTTTGACTGTGTCTTTGTCCATTTGGAATTATTTATACAATTTATTCAATATTACTCTTTGAAAAACACTGGCAACATTTGTGTGTACGAATGAAGGCTGTGACACATTCTTGTGTAAATAAGTTGCTCATGGGTATTAGTGTCCCAGGTAGAAAAAGGTTTTACACAAATCTTTTAGTGGCATGTAAGGGATGAGAGTGATGCTCCGCGGTCACAGCGACTGAATTAATGTTAATGCGTCACAGCAGCAGGCTGGTCTAAAGCTGCTCTGTGAGACGTGACTGCATGTTACACCAAAGCCTGTAGTGGGAAAGCTTTAGTGAATATTGTATTATTTGGTGAGGTGTGTCCTAGATAGGCCTGCACAAATAATCATTTTTATAGATTTGAGATATAACCTACTGCGGCAGCATGTGCAATATATCTGTTAATATTGTTTTACCATTTCATATGACGCATTGTGACGCTGCAGAAACATGCTGACCTACATATATTTTGTACAGATCCTTAAAATAATCACACCGTAAGCTTTTATCAAAGAAAATACTAATAACTACGTAAGAATGACCTTTTCCCTCATCGTAAACAGAGTTCAATACATGCTTTCACAAAGTATGTTAAGTCACAAAATTCCTTCCTAAGCAGAAAAATAATTTAAAATTCAAACATTTATGTAGTTGATGTTATGGTTTGACTCCCTGTGCTCACAGCGCTGCCGGACTCGACTGTGGCCACATCCATAGTCGCATCGCTTTCCCCTGTCAGCGTTGGCCCTCCTCCGGCAGATGGCCCTTTTCAGCCGGAGGAGGAGGAGGAGGAGCTAAGCAACATGATGAGGGCCAGACAGATGTCCATCAGAGACAGGTAGACACGTTTTCTTCTTTCCACGCTTTTGATAAATGTTGCTTTCCTCCGTGTTTGCCCATGTGCAGGTACAAGCGTGGGTGTGACCCAAAGAGGGCGCTTTTCCCTCCCTTTTTTGTTTTATTTGTGGGTTAGGTGGGGAAGGAACATGGGATCATAAAAACTTTAAGGAAATATTGTCATTTCAAATGGGGTTCGCTGGCAATCTGGCCAACACAAATCAGGTGCCTTATTATAATGCTGGACAGTCCGGTCAATAGACGAGTCATGGAGACTCTAAAAAAGTCCACTGAACACAATTCTCTGAATATTCATAGATTTGATGTCTTTCTACTCACACACCATGTTTTCTTCCATGTATTCTTTTTTAAAATCTCATCTGAAATGTTCACCGTGAGCTGGAGCTCTGTATCGGTTTTCCCTCCAAACAATGACATAAGTCCAGTCATGTCACGCTGCGTTAGCTGCTGGGTTGAACCCACACCGGCTGGCGCTCATAATCGATTGATGACCTGATGGAATCCGGCTGCCGGCCACATCGGTTTTCAAAAGGACCGATTGGGAATGGATCCCAGATGCAGCTGCCAGCATCTATTTACACTGAACTCTCATCCGGGCCATCGCGGGCAGAACAGAACAGGTTCCCCTTGCTGGGTGACGGAGGGCTGGTTGTTAGCGAGGGTGGCGAGGAGTGACGAGGGCACTGTCAACACGTTGACCCCTCCATTGTAACTCCAAGTGATCTTTCTTCATCTCTATGTAACGTACTTGTTACTGGCGGGCCGTGCGGCCTGTGAGTGCAACTGAAACTCCTCCTGGCAGTTTTTTTTGCTACCCTAACATTGAATGCGCTGTTATATTGGCTCTACACTTCAGTAAGCGCGTGTGAACTCATAACCACATGTGCATTTCAGAGTGGCCTTGTTGAAGAAGAGTGGCGAGGACGACTGGAGGAGCCGGATCAACAGGAAGCAAGACGCGGCGCAGGCGGCTGCCGGTGAACAGCATGTCCACCACTGGCAGGAGGAGGAGGAGGAGGAGGAGGAGGAGCAGCAGCAGAGTTTCAAGAAGAAGGTAACCACCTGACCTGCACTCTGACGGGCGGAGGCCGAAGCTGTGCGTCGCCCCCGTTTTTTCACGGCGCTCTATTCGTGTTTCCAGAGGCGGTGCGTCATCACGTTTGAGCAACGTGCTGCATAGCAGGATCCATAGTGGTTGCATTTCCTGTTTTGGCCTCAGAAAGTCAGTGTTGAGGACAATGTTTCAGCTTAAAAACATGAGGCGGTCAGCATCAAACAGTCAGTGGCAACAGCTTGACATATGTCCAAACGGAGAGGTTGTGTATTGTCCGTGTGTGTGTGTGTGTCTTTTTGTCTCTTTCCTCTGCTCTGTCTCACGCACGGCCGCTGCATGTCTTTTGTGCTCATTCTGTTATTATTAACAATGGCTACATTTCAAAGGTTTACTTAATGACGTTACACATCATGAAATAGGTTAGTTAGCACTATAGTAGGAAACTCTTTAAGCTATTTTGAACCTTTTCAACCTCATCTTCCAGGGAACTGCATGTGACAACCTTTCATTCTTCTGTCTGTTTGCATGTCCTTTTACCATAAAAAATAAACCTAATTTCATACTCTGCATGTCGAGTGTCTCTGTGTTGGCATCACCTGGTTTGTTTTTGGGTTGTGGGGGCAGGACGCCACACCTCTCTGTTCAGACACATGTCCTATCAGGGTTTGTTCAGCTCGAGTTGCTCATTCAAGGTCAGGAACACTTCTGCTTTCCACTCTGTGGAACCGCTGGGAATGATCCAATGTTTTCTCCCCCAAAAAATCATGTTTTGGAACAAGAAACTTTTTTTCATCCTCTCATTCAACAAAATCGGTGCACACAATTCAGTCAATTTCCTGTTTTTAGTTTAAAGAGCAGCAACAGATAAACAACTAGCAGACGACCATCCTGATGACACAACCAATACTGTTTGCTTTGGTGTTATCCACTAGTTTGTAACTCCATAAAAACTGAATTTAGTTCCTTTTTGAAAAGACATTTAATGGTCATGTGATCGGCCGTTGACATTATTTCCGGGATGACAGCAAACGTGTCCCTCCATTCTCTCCTGTGGCCGCTTGTCTGTAGGATGACGAGCTGCTGATGATGATCGATGAGATTGACGTGTCCGAAGAGCTCTGGGTAACACACACACACACACACACACACACAGGCACTGTGGTGGTATTTATCAAGGGCATTTCAATTGGATTGATGGTGTGTGTGTGTGTGTGTGTGTGTTAGATTCATTCATCCCACCTCCTGCTTGTTGGGTTGCTTTACGTTGTGGATTGCTGTAACGTGTGTCTCTAATGGTCCTAATTTCTCCAGAGATATTTTTTTATGTTGTGTACGAAGGCCGAAGTTGGACTAATGTTGCCCCGTCGGCACACTTCTACCATCCCTGCTTTTTTTATTTTTTTGTGCTTACGTTTTTTACACATGCCCATAGACGAGGTACACTTATATAATGGACATTTAAGCTGGAAACAACCTGATGCATTATGTGATCAAGAGGTTTATCCATCAACTCTGCAGGTTGGCGCAGTTCGAACCGTTTTCATTCAATTAAATCATACTGTTTAAATTTGAAAGTAGTAGTTTTGTATTCTCTAATGATACAAACCAGGCACATTAAAAGCACTTAAAAAAATGGCATAGAGACAAAAAAAACTAAGAGGGGGTTACATATCGGATTAAATGGAACTAAAATAATATATACCGTATTTTCGCGACTATACGGCGCACTGAATTACAAGGCGCACCTTCAATAAATCGCCAATTTTAGAACTATTTTCATATATAGAGCGCACCGGATCACAAGGCGCATAGAAGTAACTGCAGTAAAACGTTTGACTGGGGCTGCGTTATGCATCCACTAGATCGGGCTGTGCTAAATCAAACGTTATTAAGCGTTCTGAAAACTCTTCACTCCCATGGTAACGTTGTTCAAACGTTAATGTGGATATTAACAATATCTCTTTCGTTTTTGGTTAATGAAAACATTCTTGGCAAATGCTTTGGTGCATCTTGCACTGAAAGGCAGCGCTGGAACAGACGGTGGACCGTCAGCGCGATCCCGACATCCAACTACGAGCTTTAATGTACTGTAGCGACTCTCGCTAATGAATCTCTGGACAATGTGCTTATCTTCTGGTTTTATTGTGGAGAAACAGGCTCCTGTCGGCCGTAGCCTACGCCGAACAAAAACACACCATCGCTCTCCAAAACAACAATTCCCGCGTCCCCATAGGTGGCACTAAGATGAGTGACGTCACATAGTGCGCCCTTCACTGACCATCCCAAAACTCTGTAAAGTGCAACGCCGCTCCAGAACATGAAAACACAGTCCGTTACAATACGCTGTTGGAGCTGGAATTACCGCGGCTGCTGGCACCAGACTTTCCCTCCAATGGATCCTCGTTAACCAGTATGGATCAACCAATTGAGCCATATATACGGCGCTCCGGATTACAAGGCGCACGCGCCGTTTTTTTAGGAAAAAAAGGATTTTAAGTGCGCCTTATAGTCGCGAAAATACGGTACACATGTCTCCTCTCTGCATGGCTGTGTCTCTCTGCCACTGCGTTCTGTCCTCTTTCCCCCCCTCCATCCCTCGATGAGTCGGCCAGCCAGGTAGGACGCCGCTTTCTCCCCACCTCCCCAGTCAAAGCTATGGAGTGCCAACCCTGTTTTAACACCAGTCTTCCCCCAAACAGAGAGTGAGGTTTTTGCTCATAAGAGAGTGTTTATTCCTTTCTCGTTCAGCTGGAATCATTCTGGCACGACAAGTGCACATTATGTCCAGTCTTTCACAGACGCCCTGTGCCTCTTATTTGACTTTTCTCCCAGTTACATGCGCTTGTCTCTCTTGACAGAACTCTTGAGCGTTCATTCCCCCCCCCCCCCCCCAGTCAGCATGGTGTGCAAAGCCTGGCTCCATTGTGCCATTTCTCGTTCTCCATTGTCTAAACCCTATCGTCCTTTCTTACCTTCCTCATCCCACATTTCTGGTTTGTGAAGGCCACAAGATCTCCCGGACCCACCCGGGTGGATGAGAGACACCCCTGGAGACGGAAGGTGACTACTGTCATTGCATTAAGTGCCCTCGCAAGTCCCCCCCCCCCCCCCCCCCCTCCCTAAGTGGCGGCTTTTGCCTGTGAACGCACACAGTTGAATCAACACTAAAAGACACACCCTGCGATGGTTCTTTTTCTTTCTTTATGAACTAACATTTTTAATTGTAACCTGAACAAGTGCCTAAAAAACATTTGTCAACAAGTAGACAAACACAGGGATTAAGGTGCTTCCTTGCTGTTAATCCCCCCCCCCCTCCCCATCACACACACACACCCCTTTGGTGCCCTCGTTGTGCTCTGCTACGTTGTTGTTTGTGGATGGCTGTTAAAGGAACTCTTTCACATTTCAAAACACAACCACAACCAGCCCATTGCAGCAGAAGATGCTTCTCCCTGGATGTAATGTTCTCAGGATGTCCGTCCGTCCCAATGAGTAATTAATGAGTTTTTCTGGATCACCTCGAGGGAATTTTTGATTTGTACAACCGGATTACATTTTGGTGAGTAAAAAACCTCAGTCCATCAGCATTGTTCTGACGTTAACTTCTCTCCCTTCTCAGAGAATCGCTGAGGCGGAGATGGAGCACCAAGGGATGGAGGCTCACTTGTCCATCCAGGAGAGGAAGCGGCTGATCGTAGCCCAGGAGGAGTCCTGGAGGACCAAAGGCTCCGGCGCCGCCAACGACTCCACCCAGTTCACTGTGGCCGCACGCATGGTGAAGAAAGGTCAGGAGAACTGCTGTACAGCTTGATAAGCTATAGGCTGTGCTTCTTTTCCTTCACCTCTAGGCAGTTTTCACCATTTGCTATTCAAAAAGCTGCAAATGTAAAGTTGAGAGAAATAACCAAAAAAAAATGCCTATTTTATTTTTTTGTGCATCGAACCATGTTCTAATGACCTTGCATTTTTTATCTTATCTTATCAGATTTTAGATCTTGTAACCACATCATGATATTTAGGTGGCTGGATGTCCATGACTGTGTGTGTTCATACAACAGGGTTGGCTTCCCCTTCGGCCCTCCATGCCCCAGTGTCCTCCAAACCCAAGAACGGCAGCCTCGCCATCGCCAAACCTCAAGAAGGTCAGCTCAACTCCAAACACAAAAAATCGACTCTCTGTTAGCTGAATTGTTGATTTGAACTTTGATGAATCGATTCAGTTTGTCTTTAATCACAGTGTAGTTGATTTTCTTTTCTTCTTTCACAAGACACAATGGAGATGTCTGATATGGAAGGTCTAATCTTCTTTTTTATTGATGTTGCACTGAATGCAATATTCATCATCATCATCATCGTAACCAGAAGCACCAAACAATCACCACTTCTATTAGGTTATCAAAGCCTAATAGAATATGAACCCATTGGATAGTGTTACCATCCACATGCATGAGTCTGTAGTACAGAAAGGATTCATATTCAGTGGCTGTTGTAGTAACACGTGCTCCTTTAATGTTCAATATCTGCCTCAATGATGGGGAGAAGCTCAGATCTGAGCCACAATGAGCTGTGTGTGTCTGTCTGTGCGGTTGTGCAGAGATCAAGGCCATGCCAGATCTGAACCTGGAGTCAGACATGAAGCTGGATAAACTGGAGTCATTTATTGGCAAGCTCAACAGCAAAGGTCAGTCTTTACCACATCAGCTCGGTCACTGCGAAAACATGTTCCCACAGTAAAACACAGAATTTATTATAGATTCTTCCCAAGCATTAAATCGTCTGATGGATATCAGGTGCAAGCATGTGGTATTCTCCGTCTAGTTGGGACCATTCACCCAGTGAACAGGAGCTACCGTGCACATAGGCCCACACCCAATAGAACATTCACTCACCGAGGTCACGGCTACCATTAGTGAAAATAATCACGTGCATAAATCTACTAAATATACCACGAAACACTGAACTACAATAAACAACAGTAATACTCTTTCTACAGTATTTTGTCCTGACAAATGTTCAATAGTTTTTAATTTATTCATCAATGAATAAGGGTACATCTTCCATTAGAACGACATAAGCTCTGTAATCATTTGTAATAGTGACTTCAATGGATAATAAAAATCTCCCCCAGTGTCTGGACTGCCAGAATCGACCATCGCAGTCACGCAGAAGAAGGTGAAAGAGGTGATGACCCTCGAAGACGAAACGTTCTCCAAGTTCTACCGCCAAGTGGAGGAGCTCCCCAGCACCACCAACAGGGTGGAGATCAGCCTCGACGACTTCGATGCCATCTTTGGCCCCCAGCTGCCAAAGTAAGCTCTCGCCCTCTGGAGGTGGTGTACAAGTAAGAAGACCCACGTCACCGTGGGACTCTGTCTTACTTTTCCCCTTTTGACCCCTCTCCCAGGCTGACCTCGGAAATGGAGCAGCACAAGCGGGCGGTGCGCCCCACACGTAATGTCCAGTCGTCCAGAAACCCTCTGAAGATGCTGGCTGCCAGGGAGGACCTCAGACACGAGTACACGGAGCAGAGGCTCAACGTCGGCCTGCTGGAGAGCAAGAGGATGAAGGCTGAGAAGAGTGAGTGACGGCTGACGAGGGGCTCTAGTTTGTTTAAAATGACCCTGAAAATCACTTTGATGCATCTATATTATAAGCGTCACTGATATTATGACCTACATCCAGTGACGTTAGATAAGCTGCAAAGTCATGTCACGTAACTTAAAAAAACACTAAATCTGTCTACATTCGGGTTAGTCCGGCATGATAAGTCACTGGCTCTGTAGGTGTCGTCTCATCTATATGACAGACGCTAAATGAAGTCACTGAGTGTATATTTTCGTCTGAGTGTTTGTATGTTGTGACCACTGCAGTGAACAAAACCTCTGGTTTCTCCGACGTGGCTCTGGCCGGTCTGGCGAGCAAGGAGAACTTCAGCAACATCAACCTGCGCAGCGTCAACATCTCCGAGCAGATGTCCAACAATAGCGCTGTGCCTTACAAGAAACTCATGCTCCTACAGGTCAAAGGTCAGTGAAGGGAAGTATCCTGCTGTGTTCCAGAGACGACTCAGGAAAACCCTTTGTGGAAAGGCCACAGTTATAACGGGCACTTGGTGAATTGCCCCCCCCCCTGAATGCTAGATGCTAACATTCAGCAGGTGTAATGTTGTACTATAGTTGCTATTTGGTTTCAAACTCAACACTAACTGGCCATTGTGTCTTGCCAAATGACACCTCCCTTGAAGGAACAACCCTTGCAAAAGTCAAACAATGTTGCCCCCGACAACCTCGGTGTGAGAACCCAGGCACGCTGCTGACTACCATCCGAGCTGCCCCCCGCATGTATGCTCATTTCATTTCTCAACACCAGGCCGGCGACACGTCCAGACCAGGCTGGTGGAGCCCAGAGCGTCCTCCCTGAACAGCGGAGATTGTTTCCTGCTTGTAACTCCACACCACTGCTTCATCTGGACCGGAGAGTTTGCCAACGTGATCGAAAAGAACAAGGCGAGTCCAACAGATACAGGAGTTTTGTTCACATCCACACAGGTGGAGCGAGGGTGGGGGGATGTGAGGCGGGCCTAATATGCAGCGCTGTGAGGAAGCAACTGTGGTACAGCAGCAGAGGAAGTGTGTGCTGACTGAGAGGAAATGTGCACGTTGTTGCAAGAAACAGACAAAAAACATAACTGTTGTTCGAAGGCTGCATGGCTGACCTGTGATTGGCCGAACAGAGTGCTGACCTCAGTTTGTACGTAGAAGGACCTCCTTTTTTCTGAGAGGTTATTAGTATTTTTTTCTTTTATTTGTATGTTTATTAAAAAGCCACTTTTTTTGTAATCAACTCATTGTGTTCTTTTCTCTTCTAGGCCTCAGAATTGGCAAACTTCATCCAGAGAAAGAGAGACTTGGGTTGCCGAGCCAACTACGTCCACGTCATCGAGGAAGGCGTCGGCACGCACAGCCATTCTGCCAAGGACTTCTGGAATATTTTGGGGGGGCAGTCAAGTTATCAGTGTAAGGATTTGTATCCGGCGTAATCGACTCAACCTCGAGGGAAGAAACCTGTCTCAGACCTCGTGTCTCTCCTCACAGCCGCAGGGACACCTGACGAAGACGAGCTGTATGAGGGGGCCATCGTGGAGACCAACTGTATCTACCGCCTGGTGGACGACAAGCTGGTCCCAGATGATGATTTTTGGGCCAAGGTCCCCAGCTGTTCCCTACTCTTCCCCAAGGAGGTCAGACAACCTGAATGGAGTCTAAATGCACGTTGGATGTGTTAATCATGCATGCATTTCATGTATATTTGTACTATATTTGGCTCCATCCCATGGTAACAAAATCAATACATTATGGAAAAGAGCTAAGCCTGCTGCCACTGTTGGATTGGAGAAATTTGGTGTGCTTCTGCACAGGTTTTGGTGTTTGACTTTGGCAGCGAGATGTACATATGGCACGGGAAGGAAGTGACCCTGGCACAGAGGAAGGTGGCCTTCCAGCTGGCAAAGCACCTGTGGAACGGAACCTTTGACTACACCAACTGTGACATCAACCCGCTCGACCCTGGGGAGTGCAACACTCTCATACCCAAGTATGCAAGCATGTGGTTCTACATTCTGTGGTTTCACAAACTTAAAAAGAATAGTTTGGGTTTTAGGAGGTGCTTTCCCAATGTAGTCATATTTTCTTTATTCTACGTAGTTTGGAGAAACAAACAACAGCACCAGAGGAAAGTGCAGCAGCAAAAGATCTTTGACACGAAAATCAATATCAGTCAGTCAGACACGGGCCACACCATTAAAATCATAGGGAGGGGTGGTTCTGATAATCTGACGGGGGGAGGGGCGCTGACCCAGTGGGAAAGTCGTTTTCCATATGTACTGTGAGCAGAACAAACCTGTGTTCTGGTACAATTACTAAGACTAGTGGCTGTGAAAAGAGCTTCAGATCCACCCGTGCTGTATCATGATGAGGTTAATCATGTTCTAAACATAGTATGCACCTTAAACTGATGAATATATTTTTAAAATAGGTTTTGTTTCAATCAATTTGCTCCCTCGCTGGTACTCCATCTGCATTAGATATTAGGCCGACTGGAAGTAATTCAATCTATGGTTCTCTAGTGTTCAATATTTGAATTGTGTCTTCTTGCCTGCAGGAAAGGTCAGGGTCGACCAGACTGGGCTGTGTTTGGCAGGCTGACTCAGCACAACGAAACCACCCTGTTCAAAGAGAAGTTCCTGGACTGGTGTGACTCCAGGAGAACACCAAGCCCCGCCAAAAACAATGAACACATCGCCAATCAAAAGGTATCAGAGAGGCTCTCCGGTATCGTGACATAACCAATGATGCAGAGAAGGGATGTCATTTGTGTCCCCTCATTCCTCTCTCACCCCAGGAGCAGCCCCCCTTCAGTCAGCCCCATGCCTATGACGCCTCCCTGATGCTGCCCCTCCCTCAGGCGCCCGTCTGCACCAAGCTGGACGGATTCAAAGTGGGGCGGGGCTATGGCCTGGTGGAGGCCGAGGAGTGGCGCAGCTACCAGATCAGCACACTGGGCGTGGAGGTGTGGCACATTCTGGAGTTTGACTACAGCCGCCTGCCGCTGCAGAGCATAGGCCAGTTCCACGAGGGGGACACGTACGTGATGAAGTGGAAGTACATGGTCAGCGCTGCCGGTGAGTGTTTCCACTCTCACGCCCACACAAGCAGCTTGTGTTCTGCTATAGTTTATTAGTACTATCATCTATAATGGTCCATTGTATTACATGTTTATTGATAACTCGATTCAAGTGCAATTTAATTAAATCAGACGAAGGTGTGGTGGTGACGACCCATCTGTAACTTCTGAGAATCTTTAATGTTTAGACTGAAGGCCCCACTAATGAGAGCATTCGCTTTAGAAGATGCATATATATATATATATATATATATATATATATATATATATATAAAATGGCTGCAAAAAGTCGGCAAAGGTTGGGAAAAAAAGTCAGGATGATTTATTTGACTATGTTGCTATGATTATGTTTTTCATTTGGGCTGAGCATTCCTTTTTACATAATAAGAAAAAAACACTGATAAATGAATCAGTCTTTGAGATGCCAGGGTTCTTTTCCACATGTAGTAGAATTGCCTTGTGCATTCATATTCTCTACTACACTGTAGTGTCATATTTCCATGGGATATTAATAAAGTGTCATTTCTCCATGTGAGACAATGTTATAATGATTTCCCCCAAAAATGTCCAAAGTCAATCCAAAAAAAAAGACGTTGGTAAACCTACCAAAGGTGGATTGTGGTGCCGTGTGCAGCATTCAGACTGTCTGACCGCCTCTGTCCGTCAGTTGGGAGGAGACAGAAAGCGGCGCAGCAGAAGTCGGCGGGGGCCGGGAGGGAGAAGTGCTGCTACTTCTTCTGGCAGGGCCGCAACTCCACCGTCAGCGAGAAGGGGACGTCAGCGCTGATGACCGTGGAGCTGGACGAGGAGCGTGGAGCGCAGGTACGTGAAGGAATCCCAGTGGATCCCACGTCCACGCATAGTTGTGTTGATGTTTACCCCTCTTCCTCTCCTCCTGCGCCAGGTTCAGGTCCAGCAGGGTAAGGAGCCTCCGTGCTTCCTGCAGTGCTTCAAAGGAGGGATGGTGATCCACTCGGGGAGGAGAGAAGAGGAGGAGGAGACCTCTCAGAGTGAGTCCACGGTACTGCTGCTGCTCCATCATGCACAATTAAGGAAATAATGATACAAACGTCTCCCCCAGGTGACTGGCGCCTGTACTGCGTGCGGGGGGAGGTGGAGGTGGAGGGCCACCTGCTGGAGGTGGCCTGTCACTGCACTAGCCTTCGCTCCAGGGCGTCCATGGTGCTGCTAAGTGCGAGCCAGGCCGCCATCTACCTGTGGCACGGCTGCAAGTCTCAGGTGCACACGCGGGCGGTGGCGCGCACCGCCGCCAACCACATCAAAGAGCAGTGAGTGGATCCTTGGTTTTTCTCCCCCATTAAAGTGACACGCGGGGATAAAGAGAGCAAAACACTTGACAAGATTTGCTTGAATCTGTTCATTCGATTTGGCCAGTATTGATTTTCTCCAACAAATAACCGGAGTACTTCCTGAGCCTGTTTTTCATTTGTTCCCCTTCCACCGTTATCAGCCAGTGTGACACCTTTGTCTATGTGCAGTTGTCCTCTGGAAACGGGCCTCCACAGCAGCAGCAAGGTGACCATCTGGGAGTGCGAGGAGGGAGCAGAGCCCGCGGGATTCTGGGAGCCCCTCAGGAGGAGGGACAGGAAAGCGTACGACTGCATGCTGCAAGGTAGTGGGGGGGGGAAGAGCCCATGTGCCCGAAGACCATGTGGCCATGTACCCGACGCCCAGACCCCTTTGGCTGCGGCTGGTGTGGCTAACGTAGCTGCCTGTGCTGATCTTTGGCCCACAGACCCGGGGAGGTTCAACTTCTCACCGCGTCTGTACCAGCTGAGCAGCAGCTCTGGGGAGTTTGTGGCAGCAGAGTTTCTTTACCCCGCCAGAGACCCCATGGAGGTCAACTCCATGCCCTTCCTGCAGGAGGACCTCTATGCGGCTTCACAACCAGGTACACGCAAACCATCCTTCATGTGATGGTAACCATTGTGCATTTCATTTAGAGGGTGAATCACACGAGACTGATCCTGACATCAACATTCTTGAGTCAATAGAATTACAATTTCTGAAAGAAGCACCATAACAACCCTTTCTAAGGATACCTGACAATGACCTATGATTGACATCAAACGCAGTCTTGATCATTTTTGCATTAGTATGCACGCAAAAAGCTGGATATATAAAGATGTAGGCAGCTAGGGATCAGGCCTCTATTTCAGAAGTATATACAAAATATGTATCGTGGGATGAATGAGGATGATTGCTATGCACCCGGGTGTGTTCTGCGTTTTCTCAAAAGCCCTCGACAACATTGTCCTCACCCTAAAGATCCTCGTTGTGTGTTCTTTCTCCGACGCTCAGCCCTGTTCCTGGTCGACAACCACCACGAGGTGTATCTGTGGCAGGGCTGGTGGCCTCAGGACAGCGAAAGCACCGGCTCAGCCCGGATCCGCTGGGACTCGGACAGGAAGTGTGCCATGGAGACGGTGCTGCAGTACTGCAGAGGTACTCCCGCCCTCTTATCTTATCACACAGAGAGTTACCTACGAAACATGCATACAAACCGAGCTAATATCTGAGAAACACCTCCCCGATTGAATTGAAGCCCCAATTATGTGTTTTCGTCAAAGATGGCCTCATGGTTACTGCGGTAACGTGAGCGTCTATATTTGGTTCCAGTAGTTCTTATGGTAAGGACCTCTTCGGGAGGGTTAGGTTCTGAAAAGTCTCACTGTGTTATCTCATCAAATATATTTCTAACATCAATATACATCGTTCTTCGGGGGAATATTACCCCCACAAGACTCTGTAATTATCTATATTCATATTGAAAATGTCTAATAATGACTCTAATGTGTTATTGTTTGCTCTGCAAAAGAAAAGAATGAGAAGAAGCCTCCCAAAGCGTACCTGATCCACGCCGGTCTGGAGCCCCTCACCTTCACCAACATGTTCCCCAGCTGGGAGCACAGAGAGGACATCGCTGAGATCACTGAGCGGGTGTGGATCCGATCCACTTATCTGATGACTCATTATGTAATAGGAACCAGTGCTGCTCTCACTGTCTGCCTGTAGCCATTAGTATGCCGTCCTGACCAGAGACTAGTTCACAGGTGTAAGACTTGCTCATCATTTAAAAACTATTATCTGTTGGTGCGGCGTGTTATCAGGAGGCTGAGGTGTGTAACCAGATCATCCTGGTGGAGGACGTATTGGCCCGGCTATGTAAGACCACGTACCCGCTGGCAGATGTTCTGACCCGTCCGCTGCCTGAGGGCGTCGACCCTCTTCGCCTGGAGGTCTACCTGTCGGACGAGGACTTTGAGGTGAGAGCCTGCGTCTGGACTGTCCCGTGTCACATGTTTTGTATAGATATTGATATCGGGGTCAGCTGGGGAGTTGAAACATAGAGTGAATTAGGAAAAACAAAATCCAACAAATGTGAGAGCAATACGTACAATGAATTTTATACATATATTTTATGCCTCAGAAGGAAAATGTACTGTGTGATATACAGTTTGTTGTGACTCTAAAATAAGGGATAGGAACTGCTAGAAACATCTGCATGATATACCTGAATTCTGCACCTTTAAAGGGGATGAGATAAACCAAGCAACACATTCATTGTTGGGTCATGTGATTCATTCATATTCATAACTGGTTTCAACCTTTAACTTTGAGCTTCCTTTCTGAAAGATTGCTGTTGATAAAGGCTTGAGGTTGTAGGAATATTACGGATCACTTTCTGGAAATGTGTGATATGAGTCATTCAGCCTTTTCAGATTTCCTCTTCTGTTCATGGTGCTCTTCCTCTTTTCCCAATCCTGTCTTTCATCATTTTCCTCTTGTTGTGCGTCTGTAAACGTATGTATTGATTCATTCCACCCTCCAGGGTGTAGGGGCTTATGGGAAGGTGAGTCGTGCTTGAGCATGGATGACCTGGACTAATCCTTCTGCTGCACAGCATCCTCACTCAAATCAACTATGACCCACGTTCTATTCAAGTCTTCCTTTTCCTCCATTTTATCTCTGATCAAACATCTAACTTGTTTCTTTATCGGCATGCTTCTGACCCACGTATTGAAAGAATGAGCTCTCCCACAGTGTGAGCTGAGGAATGACGGCTGTGTTCTTCTCACTGACGCATGAGTGTGTTCAGATGTCACTCATTCCTCCCCGTGGATGTGTGAGTTCTTAGAGAGTCAGCTGCTTCTTTAGTCCCGTACATCGTATCAGATTTCAACATTTCATATCAAACTTTCCCTCATGTGCAACGGGAGTGTTTGCAGACGGACCGTAATGGCTCTCGCTCCTCTCACACACACACACACACACACACACACACACACGTTCCAGGTTTGTAAGTTCTTCAGAGTAGAGAAGACGTATAGCTTGTAATTTATTTTTAATGATTTAAATAAAATCTGCCGTTTTTTATTGGATTGCTGGAAAGTGGGCAGGCTTGTTGTCCTTGTCGCCTAGAAGTTGCAGTTTGATTGACGGATGACATATTATTGGTTGAAATTGGTTAACACGTGTCATATTTAGTTTTTACAGCACGATTTGATGATTCAGTTTTGTCATACAAATAAGGAAGAAATGTAGTTTCTATTTCATGTGTTACACGTCTCCCACTTTGAATGGGTTTGTGAACTTAAATGGGTTAAAAAGGCATTTTTCATTTGATTCTGACTTTAACTGAATTGGCCAAATAAGGGTTGCATCTCTTGAATATTCAGTGCTGCTGTGCTCCTGCAGAAAGCCCTGCAGACCTCCAGAGAGGAGTACAACGCTTTGCCTGGCTGGAAGCAGGTGAAGCTGAAGAAAGCCAAAGGACTTTTTTAAGGGGGGTTGAGCCAGAGAGCTAACCTGAAGACCACGGGACCTCCGGGACACAGCGGAGGCTCTGGCGCTCTGCCTCACCTGAGGTAACCACGAGGGGCGAGGGCCGGAGCTACAGACGAGGTGTCCCCCCCCCCCCCCATCCTTCCGTCGGTGTTCCGGCCGTGTAGTTAGGAGACAAATGCACCTTACGAGAAGTTTATTGAATTTAATGTTAATGTACATATGTACCATATGCAGAAAACAGCCATTCAGCCTTCTGTGAAGAGTGGGAGCAGACCTGTCAGCCTGTTCAACCCACTTCACATGCTGTGCTACTGCTTTACCTGTTTGTCCGTTACAAATCATTTATATTTATCAAATGCATATGGGATTTTTTTTTTTTTTTTGAAGATCCATGAATATTCACTGAACTATAAATTATGAATGATATTGAGTCAGTCTGTCATTTGATGATAAATACTGGATATCACAGAACTCTCTGTACCACTCGCCATTTTACAAATCCAACAATGCAGCTTTATTTTTGCTTTGAGCGTCGTTATTGTGTCAGAAGAAAAGAATGTAAGGCGGGGTAATGATATAATGTGTGTAATACCTGGTTTGTTTTTTTTATCCTTCAATGTATAGTGCCTTGCTTTTGTGTACAGTTTCTATACAGATCCTAGTCAGCACTTTTGTGATATAAATATTAGAGAAATAAACTCTGAAAATGTATTGAGCATTTTTTTCTTTTGTTTTCTCCATGGTGATGTTTATGCATATATTATTATATACTGTATTATAGACATTTTCTTGGATTCATAACATCAACTAGCAGTATTTCTCAGATCCTGTAGAGGGCGGTATGATACTAACTGTTCTTGGACATGACTGGTGCAGACCAGTGGGAGTCACGTGATTACTTAAAGTGACTCTTGAACACACTGTTGTCCAGTAAGTACGTTTTACTGAAGAACATCAGCTTGTTGTCCTGTAGTAAACTGTCGAATATTGACCAAGAGATTGAATATGAAACGTTGGAAAGCAGAAGAAAAAATTAGCAAATAATATTGGTTCTTCTTTGTTATGATGTACTGGGGGGCTCCTCCTTGACCGAACGTTAGATTACACAATGTAATAGTTTAATGGGGTGCTGCTGCGTGCTTGCATTTCACTTTCGTTCAATGAGGGAAGGAGAATAAAACGTTCTAGTTCAAACTTGAGTTACCAATGTTCCCAGTGACTTCGGAACATGTCAGTAATACTGAGTAGGTACCGCATGGCCGCTTTATGGGTTCTGTTACCCACGCGGACCCACAGGTGAAAGCAACAATCAACCTTCCCACCGATCACACCTCGCGGCCTCGTTTTCCAGGCCTGCGTCCAGCTCTCCACACGCACGCGCACACGCGCTAAAACGCGTTCAGACGTTTTCAACATCCGCCGTTGGCCCGTGTTGATGAACAATGGCAATCCCACTAGAACAATAAACACCGTGTTGCTCAACAGTTCCACGGACGCGGCTACCTGACACCGAGGACAGGTTGGTTCGGGTGGATGAGGCTGAGAGAGTTCGATGCGAGGCACGGAGCGCGCCCCCCCCCCCCCCCGCTCCTCCACGCCGACCCAGTGCAACGTACTCCTGCACCCCCCCGTCTCCAGGAAGAACGTATGAACACAAAGAACACCACTGCATACACACACACACACACACACACACACACACACACACACACACACACACACACACACACACACACACACACACACACACACACACACACACACACACTGTCCAGATGTGTGGCGCATATCTGCGCCCCTCTTCAGTCCGACCCCATGCAGCTTTTTGAGCTGAGTTGAGGCACACACGTGCAGTACTGTATGTGGACTCACACACAAACACACACACACACACACACACACACAGAATCTACGAGTAAGAAAATTAAAGTTAAAGTAGCGGATTGAAAAGTACATTTAAACTAAAAAATCAATACCTTCCTGGATAATCTGTAGATCAATCCACAGTTTCCAGAGGGACTATTTTTTTTTTGAGGGTGGGAAATATTTGAATTCTGCCATCCCCTCCTGTGAATTGTGATGTTTTATTACTTGGATCAAACAATGTTCAAAATCCCCCTTATAAACTTTTAATGTGTCGCCTGGAGCACAGTTAACTTCAGGGCTTCCTGTCAGCGTTCATGATAAACCTACCATTCCTTCAGCTTCTCTGTTAATCTGACACCTATTGCCATGGAGAATAGGACATGGAATTACAGGTAAGTTACATACGCCAAACTACATTTTAGAAAAGACATCCATATCCAACCCACAGGTCCCCGTATCCCCAGTGGGAATAGGGGAAGTTTGCATGGATTAAGTGGGGAGGGTCATAAATACCCTGGAGAGCCAATCCATCAAGTGCAAGACCTGATGTTCTATTAAAACCATCATCGTTTGCCTGCGTCTTTGTTTACTGTTTAAGTCTTTATTCGTAGCCTCAGTTTCTGATCAGCACCAGGGTTATTTATCTAGACTTTATAGAGGTCCGTGAAGAGTGTGATAATTATCTTCAGGTTTTGTGTGCTTGTAAAAGAATGTGTAAATGACCATACTCAAAGTTGGAAACGGCAAAGACTAACAGCCTTGTGACATTGTGTTTCAGTAACGTGCAGCCAGGCCGTATTTAGCCTGATGTTTGGTGTCCAGTCGCAAGACGCCGAAGCAAAAGCTCACGAGGAGTCGCCCGCAGGAATGTGGAGAAGTTCCAGGTCGGGTAGCTCTGTTTTTGTAGCTGGTTTTGGTGTAGACGGCGTTAAGGTGCCGTGGAACGTTAAATCAGCTCCACATCTTTTAAACTTAAATAAGAAATTAGACACCAGCATGTTTTACCCAATAAGAGGCAACTGTTGTGATGTATATAACCCAATATTAATCTTGCAGAATCAAATGCTCTGAAAACCTCTGTATTATTAAAACCACTCTATTAGGACTCAATGAGTCCTGAAGTTCTTTGTCCCAGCCTAAAGACTTTTGCACATAACATCTGCAGAGCCATAAAAAGCCCAACTTTTATAGAACTGTTTCCACAGGCTGAGTGGTGCTCCTCATGAGGAGTGAATTAAAGTCAAATGGCACCTTAAGACCAAAAGAGTGCAAAATCATTCTGTTTTGGACACGTTGCATCCAAAACCCACAATCATGTAAAACAATATCATACGACGTTCCTGCCCAACAGCATATACCATGTATGGCACTCCAGGAGGTACACTATGAACATTCAGTAGCGCATCATATTACACTGTATAAGCGGGCATTGTCCACCGTACCGTGTGTACTCTTTCGGGTGCTTCATTTATATTCCAGTATAGCAAGTATAGTTGGCCTTCGTAATGGATCTAAATACATAAATACATCAAAAAGAAATGGCAGTTGGCCGTTAACCTTCATTAGTGTGTGAGGGTCCTTCACACTGAGCGGCGGGAAAGGTGAAACTGTAATGTTTGCGATTAATTATTAGATTATGCAAAGGGTAATTAAAATATCAGTCAATATTTACCGGGCCATATGTCACAGGTGCTTCTGCCGCCACTGCTCGCCTTTTGAATTTTAATATCCCAACCGGGGTGAGAGGCGCCCTTTGGCAGGTATCTCTCTAATGCTCTTAACCATCTGTCGACGCGCAGCCCACTTCCACATCGACATCATGTTTTGTTTATGATAACGGTGTTAATTCAACACGGGCTTAGGTGCAAAGTGGCACAGTTGAGATTTAGCACCATTTATTCCACAATATTTGCATTTGGCGGCGTGCCTGCCCAGCGGCACTCCTCCCCTCCACGGCTCCATCCACAGGAGATGACGAGCGGTGAACAATGAGAGTCCAAATAAGGCTCAGCACATATTCTTCTGCATGCTGTGTTCCCTTTTTGTTCACAGGTTCTATTTATGTGTGGATTATCAGTTGCTCTGTGCATCACAATGTAGCTGTGGCTTCCTCTCCGGATTCCACCTTCCTCCTTGTTTCCTCTCTCCTCTTCTCCTGATTCCTCTCCTCCCCTCCCCTGATTCCACCTCTCCTGGGCTCTCTCTCCTCTCATGCATTTGTTGTCCTCATCTTTTCTGCTTCCTTCTCTCCATTCGTCTCCTTTCATCTCTTCTCCTATGATCTCCTATGCTGATTCCTTCAATGCCAATACATTTCTCACCTTACCATCCCTCTCCTCTCTTCACTTCATCTGGTGTCTTTACCATTCCTCACTCCTCCTCACCCGCTCCTCTCCTCATCACCTTTCCCTTCCTCCCCTGTCCCCTCCTACTCCTCTTGCCTTTTCTCTCTTCTCCCTCTTTGGGTTGGAAAAAGCTCTAATCCACACACATCCTGTCCAGGTCCTAAAAAAGCCACTTCAAAGACTGCAGCCTGAGATGATTTATGGGAAATGAATTTCAGAAAAAATACTTTTTTCTTCTCTTTTCTGTTGCCCTGGGCTCTTAGTGGTAAGCTCTGCTTGTTAACCCAGATTTAGATGGCTTCCCTGATGGAGCCCATAAAGCGGTGTGGATTCATATAATGTGGAGAGCTGCCACGTGCCTCAGATCCCCCTCGCTTGCTGCGACTCTGCTTCGTCTCTTGTCCAATTTAGAGGTGAACGGTCACTTTGAGAGCTGATGGAGGCTGTGCAGCACCTGGGGCACATCATCTGCAGCCGACCACACACCACAGTGTGAGCTCTTCACAAGTCCAGGTTTTATTCCTCAGGTTTATAATGGAATTAACCTACAAATGGAAAAACGGCTGCAACTAATGATTATTATTTGACGAGTGCATCTCAACCTAGGCAGATTCTGCTAACTATGTGCCTCGATTTGACATGATCTTCTAATCTTGTTGTGTTTTTTATATAAACACCTTCCATTGGCCTGTCACAAGCTATAACAGGACACAGTTAAAATGTAATAGCCACCACTGTAATGTCGACTGATCCCTGCAAAAATAGACAAACTGCTTTATTTCACGGGACTGTGATGTCCCAACAATCGCCTCTTTAATTCCCATTGCCTTTTTGGAGCTAGAGCCTTGTAAACTAGTATTGATGAAGGGAAGACATCTCTGAATGTACTCAACGTTGCATGTTCATGTTCAAATAGTACACACCGCACCACCAAATTGATGCCTTGTGACCGGAGTTGAGAGACTGCCCCTACCCCCCCTCTCCCCCACCGCCACCTGGTAGCATTAGGGGCTCAGATCCTCTAATCAGCACCAACAAATACGCCTCCTTCCTCCTGCTCAAGCTTCCATCCCGCGGCCCGGCCCTGAGCCTGGCCCCCTGCTGTGGAGTCCTGACTGGTTGATGGGCTCTGTTGGGGGATGGATGGGTGGGTGGGTGTGGGGCCGTTGCTAACCAGGTGGGTGATGCTGAGAGGCGACCCAGCGGGACGGCATGCCGTGCCGGATGGTGGCGAAGGGACTGAGAGACGATTTTGAGAATCCCGATGGAGTTCCACTCACTCCGCCTACACTCAATACTTGGGGTTGTTTTCCATCCGCTAGTTGACCCTCGGAGTGATTTCCTGCCACACCAGTAGGCCGAAGGTGGTGGATTTGGAGCATGGAGAGGGTGCTTGCGTTGTCTGGAAAACACGAAACAAATTCAACATTTTCTCTGTGTGCTTGTGGGGTCAAGTGAGGGTCAGGTCCTGAACAGGACGCTCAGGGATCCAAACATAAACACACAAAAACTGTAACCAAGAGGAGAGAGTGACTCAGCCTTGCGATCTGCTGTGTTGCTCTCCAAACCCCCAAAGGAAACCAAAACATGGGACTTCTCCCTTTATTTTGACACCGAGGCTGTGTTACCCGCATCCAGCGGCTCCGCCAGGCTGCAAAGAGAGATGAGAGGACAACATGAGAACTCCGGGGGCCCCTAACAGCACATTTCCATCACTGTTATGGCCCAGTTTGACTCGCGGGCTCATTTACCGGACCCTCTCACAACAACACGCTCCGATACTAACTGGAGGGAAAAGCTGCCACATGCAAACAGCTGGCTGCTGTCTGAAGCATAATTAGTGGTTAATAAAAGAGGCTAATAATGATTTACCTCGAATGGTCAGTAGCCAAATTAAATTAGTCATAGAGGAGTAGAGTCTGGCCAAATGATTGGACAGTGACCTGTACCTGTCCTCCAAAGCTGCTTCAATGGGCAGGGTGGGGGTCTGTGGAGGGATCAATTGATCCATAACATCTAGTTATTACGGAATGCGTTAATCTATGAGATTATTGTGGTCGATGTTAATGCAATAAAATATGTTGTGTTAACACAAACTTTGTGTACTTCCGGTGTGCGTTGACCCCTGACCCCTACAAACTTATATACAGCAAATAGAAGAGGCGTGAGTGGCAAGCAGAGAACTTTCGGACTGATGGTGGCAGGAACATGTTGGTAGCGCTAGGCTTCTTCCTGCTTCACATCTAGTATATGCAAGGGCCACCATTGTAGTCCCTAAAACACGGGGGTTTGGAAAACGTCGTGGCTAAATGTCGGGAGATTGTTGGCACTTCAAAGGCATCAAATGATGGAGAGTTGAGAGCCGGTGATGCCAGTAACGTTGCTTAGTTACTAATCTGACCACCTTTCCAGTAATCTAATGCGTTAGTATGTCCAAACCAGTAAACAGATTAAAGTTACGTGTCCAAGTCACTGTGCGTTACTATTTTGTCATTAATAGTCAAACAGTCAATAATCAGATTACTTTTTCAAAGTAACTGAGAGCAAAGTGCACGAGGACAGCAGGAAGAGTTGCTAGTTCAACACGAATTCTGCCTCCAAAATAATCAAATGTTGTAGTTTTGCGTTTAAAAAAATACAATGAAACAACAATGTAAAAAAATAAACGCTTTTTAAAGTGATTACTCATTACTTCTAAGATTTAGTCGAAAAACTTTTAATCACAATTAATAATGAATAATGAATTTCAAAATGTTGAAAATAATAAAAAAATAACTATACACTTTCATCTGGTTCTTTCACCTCTTAATTTTGATTTGGGGTCAAATATCTCTGAACTTTTGGAATGATCAATAATACGAGAACTTACTGTATATGTTCATGGTCCCATTTCAGACCAATGATTTGGCGATCCCGTCTTTTCCTCCTGTCACAACAACAAAAAATGTAACAGACCCTCCCCGATTGTCAGCTCAAAGCTGTGATGGGGATACGATCCATCTCACAATTGCTGTGAGTATAGCGGGGACCCAAGTCTGCTTCAATACAGCATAATGTTAATTTAGTAAATTATTGTCCATTGAGAGTAAGAGACCATAAAGCAGGGTATGCTTTAAGGCAGGTCTCTTTCCTACCAGAGCCATATACAGCGTCTCTAACCCACCTTTCGCTGTCCTAATGTGGTCACTTTCCTTCATAGTTGCCAAGAACTACTCATAAGTGCTGTGCACACAGCGTTGGGTGACGTCACGATGACTTCGCCCTCTGTTACAAGCAGATACATCACCTCACGTACAGAACACTACGTTGACTTTTTTTATACAAGTGCCTTTTAGTGTTTATTACATCACACTCTGATTAGACTAACACTCATGGCTACATGTTGCCATAATGACTATACACTGTATGTCCATGTTGTTGACTGTTGAAATATCTAATTACATCTCATCTGCACCCATTGCAGTTCTCTAATAGAGACAGTCACTTAAACCTGATCCTGTCCACTCCCACATTGTCCTCGGTGACCCGGTCTTGACCACACCACTTACTGACTCTGCACATCATCCCACATGGTTGTGCTCTCTGTAGCTCTAATCAAATCCTAAATACTGCTTTGAAATATTCTTGGTACCTAAATGCCAGAACATTGTGTACACCTTGCTAGTAAAAGGTTGGACCCCTTTTTGCCTTCAGAACTGTCTTAATTATTTGTGGCATACTTTCAACAAGGGGTTGGAAACATTCCTCAGAGACTTTGGTCCATATTGACATGATAGCATCACACAGTTCATCTATGATGCACATCTGCCGTTCCACCACATCCCAAAGGTGCTCTATTGGATTGAGATCATGTGACTGTGGAGGCCATTGGAGTATGGTGATCTCATGGTCCTGTTCAAGGAACCAGTTTGATGACATGAGCTTTGTGACGTGGTGCATTATCCTGCTGGAAGTAGCCATCACATGGTGCACTGTGGTAGGCTGCCGCATTTAAACCATGCTCAATTACTGCTAAGGGGTCCAAAGTGTGCCAAGAAAACATCCCCCTCGCCATTACACAACCACCTGAACCTGAAGCCTGAACCGTTGATACAAGCAGGATGGATCCATGCTTTCGTGTTGTTTAAGCCAAATTCTAACCCCACCATTTGAATGTTGATGCTGAAATCAATACTCATGAGACCAGGGAATGCCTGTGTGAGTTGTAGTCTGTTTCCTGTTCCTTAGCTGACAGGAGTGGCCCCCAGTGTGGTCTTCTGCTGCTGTAGCTAAACATCCACTAGTTGTGCATTCAGAGATGGTATTGTGCATTCCTTGGTTGCAAAGATTGGATATTTGAGTAACTGTTGCCTTTCTATCATGTTGAACCAGTCTGCTCATCCTCCTCTGACCTCTCACATCAACAATGGTCTTTTGTCCACACAACTGCCGCTGGATGTTGTCTATTTCTGGGACCATTCTCTGTTGACCCCAGGAATGGTTGTGCGTGACTATCTGAGTAGATCCGCAGTTTGTGACATACTCAGACCAGCCGCCTGGCACCAACCACCATGCCACAGTCAAACGTACACGTCCACATGCCTGAATGCATTGAATTGCGGCCATATGATTGGCTGTGGTTATATTATGTGTTAACTCCTGCAATCTTAGTGTTCCCGTAACACAACTGGGTTTGATTTTTCATGGGAAACCAAATGCAGGTGATATTCCAAAATGCAGTTAATCAAAACCAGGATAGTCTGAATCTGATGAGCTGTGCATCGAACCTGATATCTTCTCAGGTCTTGGCCAGGATCTGTGGACATAACTATGTTTTAGGGATATAGATCCCCCAGGGGTCCTCCTCCACTGCGCTGTCTTCACCCTGAACTCAATGTTCCAGCTCCCAGTTGTTTTATTACCACCTAGTAAGCACTAATTCAGCCAGCAAAGTGATGCAAGCCAAAGCAATCCGCTGAGTGTGGGTAGCTTTCAGCGCATTTCCATTTACCAGATAACCG
>NC_084918.1:14811821-14891706 GCF_949316345.1 Pungitius pungitius | reverse complement strand
ATGGGTTTGTGGTCGCTGCAGTCCCTGATGAGGAGCCTTAAATAGGCTGCCACAGGTGCTGGGGCGGGGGGGGGGTTGGTGAAGGAGGGGGGGGGGGGGGTAGGTGGCCTGGATGGGAGCAGGACCGCAGGAAGCCTCTTGTTTTTGCAGAGATAAAGGGCTTTCAGGTTGCATCCTGGGCCGTAATTTCTCGCACACTTCCTGGTTTTGTTCCCGGCGAGGCCGAGAGAAGACGACAGACTGACCTTCGCCCCGAGAGGCTGATCGATCGCTGCCAATGAGACAGGATGTGTGTGTGTATGTGTGTCGCCGGCGTGGATTTGAGGAGCGCTACAAAGAGGAGGTTTGGCTGTGAGCCGTGTTCACCCTCAGCCCTTGATCGGGGCTGATTTATGGCTTCATTTTTACGAGTGCCGGTTCATTAGAGAAGATTATAAAAGTGTGTGTATGATTTTTTTTTCTCGGACCTCTTCATTTGCTTTTAGGGCACAATTAAAGTTGTTCCAAGCTCTTTCGCCCTAATTACAGAGAAGCTTTCTTCCTTCAAATTCAACTTCCTCCATAGCTAGTCACTTAGAGCTGGCCTTGTGTTCAAAAGGATCCATTTATGGGGAAATTTGCATGAAAGTGCTTTATTGAATATTTGGCATTGAGAGGTGTGAACTTCACAAGAACAGGCTACATGTTTGCACATTTAAGGTGAAAAAAAGCTCACATTCCTCCTCATTGTCTGAGCACATTCTGTATCACACATTCTGTCTCTATTCTGAACGTATCCTCCTTGAGAAGGCCGGCATTTGACCGTGAGCCACACCCTATTCTCCTGCCAGAAGAAACTTGTCTCTCCCTTCCCCGCTTTGCCTCTCTCGTACTCTTTGTCAGGTGTTATTTATGTGTGCTGTGTAGCTGAAACGCTGCATGCCTTACAGACAGAGAGAGTCAGTGCGTGAGCAACATCATGAGAAAAAGAGAGGTCTAAAGCCTAGCTGATGTTTGGGTGATGCTGCCATGTGGATCAGAGCAGAGGGACAAAACAAACAGGGGGATGAGCAAGCACTAATTGATAGTGTCGTGCGACACCAAACGTGATCAATTAAAGGCTGTGCTTCATTGACTCTGGGGCTGAACTGCCAAACAGTAACGAGGGAGATGAGGGGGGGGGGGGGGGGGCTGTCAGCGCAAGCAAGCGGACAGATGTAAGGCCGCCTGGCTACAGGAGGGGGGGGGGGGGGGGTGTCTACTCCCTTCGCTACACACGCCACACGGGAGCGGGACGCTGGTGTGCTTGTGACTGTAAAAGCCGCGGCGCTTGTAGCTGAGCCAGCACAGTTGGGCAAAACCACTATATGCTCCACGACATCAAAGGAAGCCCTTTGCGTTCCTCAACATCAAGATAGCGATGGCCAAAAGCTGCCGCCAGAGTGACCACTTCCATTGGTTATCTTCCCAAGGCCTGATCAGGAGCCCTTCAGGAGTTCCCTCAGGTTGTCCAAGCTCCTCCTGCTATCTCTGAGGCCGAGCCACGAAGCATGTCCTCCTCTGTAATCTGCTTTCTCTCAGTCACAAGCCAAAGGTCACGGGTGAGGGTCAGAGCGAGAATCTAACTGCGCTGTACAGAACGTCTAATCCAAAAGGTTGAGTGTGACACTAACTTTGTGTTTCAGCAACAAGCGTGATTAGTAGAAACAACAGCAGCACCAGAGAACCATATGAAGTACACAGAGGTATTTGTCAGGTCTGTTGAGTCTCTTTAAAGGAGGAACTTCATGAAACGGCACCCAAAAATCCAAAATGACCAAAGTTGGTTAATACTGTACATTTTACTGTACAGAGTGAAATATCCCTCTATTTTTGTTTGCATCTGTTTGATCCAGGGATGCCCAATATGTCGTTAATTAGCGATCCTTGCTCAATGTGTGCGATGCTTGTGACAGTTTCCTCTTGTTGTTCTCTTAATTTCCACCGCTACTACCCCCCCCCCCCTGTCAGCCTGCCAGTCATCAGAGGGGAGGAGGTAGATCGTAGCAAGAGTGGGCCCTCCTGGTTTAATCCCTATTTGCTCCAGGCTGCATATGAGGTTATTCCTTTTCATTTACAAAGATCTGCTGTTTCTCTTCTCCGATCATATTACATATATATCATATAAGTTCAGAGTGTGTCTGGACCACGCCTGCTTCGGTTAGGTCACAGTAGCAGGGTCACGGGGAGCCCAACAAAACACTCATGAGTTAAATGGGGCGTGGATGCCCTGTGCCCCCCTTCCCCCCCACCCCCCACACTTCTTCTACTGCCCCTGCCTCAGTTCTCAGCCAGGCCATTCTCCACTCATTAATGCCGGGTGAATGTTTATCCATGTTGACATTCAACATAGAAGCCAGCCATCTCTTTGACTAACAAATAAGGAGCTTGTGGCCTTTTATTTATTTTCTGCAGGACCCATCCCAGGCTAGCCTAGCCTAGCCTAGCCTAGCCTGGCCTAGCCTAGCCTAGCCTGGCAAGCCCAATGCACAGTCGGTCTATGCAATTACAATCGGTATGCAAGTATGAATGTGTACCCCCTGAGGAGGGACATTATCAGTCCTGCGTGCTCTGGAGAGGGAAATCAATAGGGTCATCATAACGGGCTGGCAGAAAGTCAGCCACTGGGACGTGTTCAAAGCACAAGTACATGGTGGCAGATTCCTCCTCATCTGATGTTCTCTCATGTCATCCTTGTAGACGGGAGACGCTGAGGGACTGTGGTAAGGTAAAGCACATTTAAGTGGATTACACATACAACATCTATGAAAAAAGTAGACTGATAGTCAGGTGGCAGAGGTTAGCCCCAATGAGCTTTAGCCATAAACACAAGCTGGCATAAGAGCCTTTCACCGGGCCCGCCTTCGGGCCTATTGTGTTGGTCTAGTCTTTTTCATTAACCGCTCCACTGAGGACCACAAGGGGAGGGGATAGTTGGCCGGAAATGGGTAGGAAGCCGGGAGTGGGTAGGAGGGGGATAACCGGGGGGGGGGGGGGGGCGGAGGGTCTGACCCAAAGGGCCCCACCATGGACCTGAGGAGAAGCCACCGAGCATGTGATTAAAACACACATCGGTAGGTGGCGTTGGGTAGTCCATGCACAATTAGGATGGCAATTTAGAGGTAATCTTTTTCTCAAGTATACACACTACTGAAGAATAATACCTCTAACCCCCCCCCCCCCCCCCCCCCCCCCCACCCACCATCACCTAGCCACAGGTGGAGAGGGCTGAAAAGGCAGGAGAGGCAGAGGTAGGCGGTTGGTGGGGAGGGATGCAAGGTGTGTAGTTGGGGAGTCATCTTGCGAACACACCTGTTTGCCAATGACTCATAGTTCTGGAATTGGGGGGGGGGGGGGGGCTTACATGATACACTTAGTCAATCTCTCCTCCCCGCATTGCACAGCAACCTTGTACTTTCCTCCACCACTTTCTGTTTCGGTATGGGTGAACTGGGCTCAAGAGCTGTTGCAGACTGACGCGACTCACTCTGCAACAGAAAGCGTGTCAGTGTGCATGTCATTGTGCATGTCATTGTGCATGTCATTGTGCATGTCAGTGTGCATATCAATGTGCATGTCATTGTGCGGTTCCTAAATGATCTTTAATACAGGCGAGAGGCAACCCGGGCCGCTCTTAATAGGGTGGGTGCAGAGTGGGGCGTTTTGCACCAGAGTGACAGTTGGTTTTTATGCACACTCCCCCCCCCCCACACACACACTATGTATATGCTGGCCGATCTGGCTGTGTCAGTGTCAGTTAGGGAGCCGCCCCACCCCCTGACATTGTCCTGTCGTGCAGATGGACACTTGTGGCCCATCCTTGCAGGGGATTGGGTGAAACTCCTGTCAGCTGTACCAAATTAAGCCTTCACCCTCACATTAAAATAGCACACTGGAAAGCACATCACCACTTTAGAATACACTGCACAGTGTGGGGGGGGGGGGGGGTCGGCGTTAACGTTAGCGCGAACGACCGCAACGCAGGAGTTAGCTGCGCTTCTGAGGCAAAAATGTCAAACAGGGCTGCGAAGCGAGCTCTTGAGGGCCCGAAGGGCTGCGTGAGAGAGGGATTTGATGAATTCTCCAATCGTTCCGCGGATTCCTCCCTCGCAGGGACCTTTGGGAAAAGAATGGGTCATATGCAAATGGCATGCACAGTATGGAGGAGAAGTTTCCCACAAGCCGAGTGTGAAAAGGGCTCTCCCTCCCCATGCCGGGCGTGCTGAATGGGCCTTTTCTTCTGCCGCTGAAAGTGTATGAGGTAGAGCAGGCAAACTGCAAAGGTAACTAGGCTCTTTCTCCTCGGGCTTTCTCACTAAAGCCCGGACACACAATGGTTCATTTAAGCATTCAGCCACGCAAACCCCAATAAAGCACATCCAAGCGCAGTTAAGGGGGTTACTGAAACTGACTCTGGGTTTAAAACTCCTGCTTTACGGAGGGAGAACACCTCTTTTTATAGGCTAATGCTCTCGGCCTCCATGGGAGCAGCTAATCATTAAGCCGCTTTAACAGATGTGGGAGTGTGGTCGTACATCACATTATTTTAATTCCGCCAAATGGTCAGATGAGGATGGGCTTTTTACTACCCGGATGCTCATGTTGAGGAATGAAAGAGAGCCAAAGAGATTGTTTATCCAAAACAGAGTCATCTTCATCTGCATGGATTCATTTTGGGTTTTAAGTGCAAAACATTGTCTTTCAGTCCAGACCCCAGGATCCATACAGGTCTGGTGAATGTCATGCTTTTTATCTGTCAACAACTGCCCTTCGGGTCTCACCTGTTGTAAAAGTTCTCTAGTCACCTCAGACCCCCCTGGCTCCACAGGGGACATGGAGCCCACAATTTAAGGGGTCAGGGAGGACTGGACTGAGTGGAGGAAAAGCTGCAGCTCCAACGCCCACCCCTCCTTCTTCTGCCTCCTCTCTCCCCTTTTCATTGAACGGACTTTAACACAAACACAATTGGACATGCTGGAAGCCTCACAATGGCACGGGAGGGTTGGAGGGGGGGGGGAGTGAAGTCATACTCTAGGCACGCATGGGTGCCTAGGTCAGGGGGCAATCAACAGCACCCCTGGCTACTGTGTCTTAACCCCTCGAAATAAAAGACAATCTCCTGGAAGGGAAGCACGATAGGGACTGGGGAGAGGGAGTTGAAGCGGGGGTGGGTTAGGGGGGGGGGGGGGGGGGGGGGGTTCTCTTCTCACTTGGCACTTTTAAATAAAGCTGCCAAGGAAGTTGGTGAAAAGCGCCGAGGTAAATGAAAAATTTCCTCCTCCGCTAAACTCTTCCCACGACAGGGGTGGACCTTTGTAAACGTAAACAGATGTCTTATAAAAGCCTCGAGTGGCGTGTGGAGCCGCCGAGCCGATCCCCACCTCCTACGGGAGCCTCCGCTGCAGCCCCCGAGCAGGGCTTGCTTCACCCATCAAACTAGGGTTCAACCTTTGTTTTTTTTTTCGTTGTTTTTTTTCTCCCACAAACCTTACGGCATGTGGTTGTATTCACTAGACGGGGTGAGCGAGTCCGGGGGCACTAAGTGTAGTTTAAGTATAGCTTTACCAGGCCAATAAACTTGTTCCTCAGCATCACATGAGTTGTTGCCAAGCGCCAAGCCCACAACCTGATTTTCCCTATTTGATGGGTGATTCATCAAAGGTGCACGTGTGGGTGAGAATGCCTCAGAAAGAGAGACGGGGTCGGGGGGGGGGGGGGGGGCATGGAATGAGACGGAAGAGAGAGCGAGACAGATTAGGGGATGAGACAAATGACCCATGTGATATTGTCAAATAAACCAAAATCCCAGCTACCCACGTCCACACAATCATTCGACGTAGTCTCGGTATTACCGCTCCGAAAAACACATCCGCCATCGGCCCCCGGAGCGCGGCTGCGGAGCCGTCCCAGCCCCCTGTTTATTTTTGCACAGAATGTTAACACTGGCCGCATTCCTCTATTCCCAAATTGCTGTGTTAAATTACCGTTGGAGGGAACTGCTGTTCCCTCGAGGGAGCCGGCTGGGAGGCACGACAAAGGAAGCGGTAGTATCCCGCCGATTGCAAACACCTGTCGTCCTGCGGCCTGTTAACACCTCTCTGTTTACAGCGGGGAATGGGGCTCACCTTGATCTCAACCCCCCCCACCCCCCACCCCACACTGGCAAAGCCACTGACCATAACAACCTGGGCACAACTTAGATGGCTATTTTTTCTCTCTGAAAAAAAGCAGCCATTAATGTTTGTTTGCAGCAAAGACAACAAACCACGTCTAAACACCAAGTTTGTTTTGACGTTGTAACAGAAACCAGCAGCGCTCATCGAACTACACGGAGGAGTTCCCTTTAAAAAGCTGAGATGTCGATTAACATGACAGATCTGCAGTCTTGTCAGGAGGTGGCAGGAAGAGAGGACTTTCAAAGCAGACCTCTTTGAAGCAAATGCAAATGAGGCAATGGAACAAGGGACACATCTGTTTGGTTAAGGCTGCAACTTTAAATATCAATAGGACTGGCAATATTTAACCCAACGTGTTTCAGTTAAAGGGGGAAAGCAACAAATGGCCGATAGATTAAAAAACAAAAAGTCTCTCCAGAGTAAATAATACTCTTCCTCTCTCCCCCGGGAGGAAGGCGGAGGGCCAAACCCCCCCGCGCCTTGACAGCAGGACCGTTATTTAAGGTTTAAGGTGTGTCCGCACCTTGCACGCATTACCCCGCACACGCGCTGCGGGCACGGAATGCGACGAGAAACGGGATGACAGTGGAACACAACAAGACACAACGACATGCCACTCTTCACATCAGCCATCATAAAACCACGAACCAGCGAACCCCTACCCGAGAAAACCCCGTTTGGTCCCCGTTACTCCACGGGGGGGGGGGGGGGGGGGAACCGTTGTTAGCGCCACAGAAAGTAGCGGAAAGTGGGAAACGACCACCACTAACTGATGGACAACAGCAAAAAAAAAGATGTCTTTCTCAATAACATTACAAAAGAATAATGATATCCAGCACCGTGGTAAACTGCCGCTGTGTGTGTGTTCGCGACAGCCGCCGCCGTGAACACACACCGCGGGCCGCGGCGCTAACGACTTCTGACACTACGCTCAAATCGACACGACGGCGGCGAGAAGAAAGACAGCTCTTGTGACCGGACCGTCCGGAGTGTGCCCAACAGAACTTTAACCGCCTGAAAACCACCTCGACCCCCCCCCCTCGAGAACCTCGTGGGGCTCCGCGCGCGCGCACAGCCGGAGGATGTCGCGCAGCGCGCGGGGCCGCGTCGCGCGCTCAGAGGCTTGTCCCGCTGCCCTTATATGGGCAGCGCTCGCCCGGCTCTCACACACACACACACACACACACACACACACACACACACACACACACACACAGCGCGTGAGATCGCCCTCGGTCCCCGGAGCCGCGGCGTGCTTCCTTCGCTTACGTCGGTACCGACTGTTACAGGAAAATGTACGGAACAAAAAAAACAGCGCAATAAGTTGAGGAGGATGAAGTAGAAACGGCCCCTTTCTTCTGTTTTCTGCCGTTAACACATGAATAGTGGGGCCGATGTCGTAACGCGTGCATGCAGCGCAGGGTGCACCGTTAAACGCGTTGTGTCGGCCGGTGTGGTGCAGCAACAGTGTCCTGCCGCTACCTGCTACCGCTGAGCCCAATGAAGGAAGAACAAGCCAAACAGTTGCGTTCACTCCGCTTCAAAAAGCCAAAAGCCACGTCTGGGACGCGTTCGACACAACAAGAAAAGCACATTACACGTATTGTTTTTCCTCTCAGTCCCCGAATATAAAGAAAGGACAGTCCGTCCGTCGAGGTCCGCAATAACAATAACAGGTCCGAGTTCAGCGGTGGGCTCAAAAAACTCGACAGAACGAAACAAAACCGCCGAGCACAGAGTGCGTGGGGGCAGGTAAAAGTGTCCTAACGCGGAGTGAAATAAGTATTCAAGTGCAGGGAGCCGCGGGTCCGCTCGCAGCCGGGTGAGGCGCGAGTAACGGTTTCCTGAGCAGCGGACCGCTAGGCGGAGGGAGAGACGCGACCAGGTATAACGGTGCTCCCTCGCTACTTCACGCCACTTTCGGTCACTAAAAAAACGGACCGCTGGGCTGCCCAACTTTTTGCTTAAATGACCCGGGGTACGGAGCGGGCCCCCCCCCCTCGAAACAAAAGCCCCGCGTCGGAAGTCGCTTCAACTCACCGTTGTTCCTCCGCGGGTTCGCCTGCTTTCTGCGCTTACACCTGGGGCCATCCGCCATGATCCTTTCGCTGTGTCTAAATGCTGTCGGAGAGTCACCTCCTCTCTCACCCCCTCGCCCCCTCTACCCCCCCCCCCTCTCTCTCCACTTCACCTCCCCTTCTCCGCACCTGGTTTACGACACACTCAGCTTTACGACATCACCTTCCCGCACCTCCCGACCCGCACTGGCCGAGCCGTTTCGTGGTACGTCGTGGGAGTGAGAGGGATGAGTAGCGCGCGCGCAACACACCAGCTTTTCCGTTTCTTTTTAAAGAATTACGGGGAAAGGTGCACGTCTATAGGTGAAATACTTACTTAACATTTTGGTTCACTTTTTTTTTATTTTTGTAAAAAAAATAAAAAATGAGTCAAGGCAACGTGATGTTATTTGTGTATATCATTTTAAATCGTACACATGAAAACACATGGTTGAGGATGAATTAATTCCGGACATAATCCTTGCACATCATTAAATGATTAAATGCACCTTTGAGTACGGAACTTTGCTGCTTAGCTTTAACCTCCCGACCTGTTGTTTTACATGTGTTTGTGTGGCACAGTATGAAGGCAGCAGTCAGAGCAGAGCGTGCGTGTGTGTGTGTGTGTGAGTGTGTGTGAGCGTGAGCGTGAGTTTTATAGAGAGAAAGAGCGCGGTCATGAGACTGTCATCACTGATTCAATCCTGCACCTAAAGAAAAACCCTGCTGTTCTCCTGAGCCAAGCTCGCTGCAGCGGACGCGGACAAACTCTGCACGCACACACACACACACACACACACACACACACACACACACACACACACACACACACACACACACAACACTTATCACAGCAGGCTCTGTGTAAATAGACAAGAATTCCGGATCACATGTTTGAGGTGAATTTCTCCTGGAGACACATAGTGACGCGGAGAGATGGAGTTTACAAACTTGCCACTGAGTGAAACAATGGCTGAGATCTCATGACATGCAATTATAGGCCCAAGCCGGCTGCGGCTGCTCAGGGGCAGATGACTGTAGCATTTCTGGTGCCTGGACCTCTAGTATGAGAGGTGCTGTCGTCGGTAAGTCCATGTGTAACCCAGTTTCCCCTCGAGTTAGGCGTCCTCTATTGATTGTAACAAGGCCGGGACATTTCGCAATCACCAGGGACACTTTAGCAGGGTGAACAGAGGTCTGACGTCGGCCTTCCCTGCAGGATACATTTGGATCATGGCTCCTTGATCTCCCTGCACGACCATAGATATTATGTCACAAGGGTACGATATGAATCTGCCCGTCAAGTACTCAGACCCCGGGTGACAGGCTCCTTACGGGACTATCGGCATATCGTTGGGCGACATGTGACGGCTTGTGTACATAGGATGGCCTCTCTCTCTCCGGGCTGAATAATTCAGTAGCAGTAGAGCGGTCCAGCTTCTCGGGGGCAGGCTGCCCAGAAAGAGAGTGATAGCTCGAGCATTAAACAACACCTCCAGGCTTACTCCAGGTGACCTCTTTCACCAATCAGACACCTCGCCTGAGAGGGACGTGGTTGGAGGGGAGGGTGCCCCAGAGTCTCTGATTAAAAAAGGCTGCAGAAAAAGTCGACATCAGCAAAGATCAACGACGAGACGCTTTGCTAACCGTGCAGTCGTGGGGCTGGAAAAACAGGGATGCCTGTTATCCAATGGAAAGTGCGTTTTTTTTTCTTCCCATTTTCCCTGGATCCCGACACTGCAATAGCACGGGATCGTTTTTCAGCGTCAGTGAAAAACAAAGAATAAAAATTGCGCGACCGCTACGTGAACACGAGAGCCAGAAGATGTTGTCTTTCGACAGGGAACTGGAACCATTTACTGTGCGTTTTGCACCGGAGCAAATGAATTCACCAGCCAACACGCAACACGTGGAGCTACACTCGGGGTTGGATACGCGCATTTTCAAAGAGGTCAATTATCTAAAATCATGAAAACGGCCACTTCACTCTTAAAAGTCCCACCTCTGCTCAAAAAGAGCTTTTTGCTGTGAAGGCCCTCCAAACTATCCCCAAAGAGGTCACACGGGTTCTGTCCCCCTGATTGGCAGCATTTAAGAGGGTAGACATCGTCCAAACCAAATTGGGCCTTGAAATGGAACAGCTGAAACAGAGGTGAGGAGGGGTGTGGGGGTGGGAGGGGGGGTGGGGGAGAGTGAGGGATAAGCAGCCATCCTCCACTACATTAAGGGATCATGCTGCTCCCTGAAAATGAGTATTGATCCTCTTAGGTCCGGGATCGTTTAGGAGATTAATGTGAGTAGCGGTTGAGCTCCGCAGTGCTCCACGCGGGGCCGGGGGAGGGCTGGGAGGGTCATCTCCGCGGGACGGCCCGAGCCGGGGCAGCAGCCTATCGGGTGATTGGGTACAGCAGACGGCCTGGTGTGCAGCTGGGGGGGGGGGAGTTAGGGGGTTGGTGGTGGTGGTGGGGGTTTGTGCACATTCAACCAACTTAGCTCCGTGCCATCTGGACCGTCGGGTGAAAGAATCAGCTGGGGTGTCCAAGGGGTGGGGGGGGAGAAAGGGGGAGGGTGTCAAAGAGAAACAGCCTGGGAAGAGAAGTGAAAGTGTCGGGACAAAGGAAAAAAGGCAGCGAGCGGAGCGGAGGAAACGAGAGCAGAGGAGAGGAACTGAAAGCGCAGGGGGGAAGACGACGGGGGAAAAAAGGTGGCCCCCACCACCCTTACTTCCAAATAGAGAGAGGCAGCGATAGGAAGAGACACACAGCAAAGACTAAACTGCTTAATCTCTCCCAAGGGACGGCAGCTAGATGTGAGGTCTTCCTCCCCTTCCCCCCCCCTTCGCACCATCTAGGCCGTGGCACTCTGCTTAGCTGCGGTTATCCAGCCAAAGGATACAAAGACACACACACATTTTGTAAGTGCTCCGGTGCCCACAGGGCAACTGATACTGCGGAGGAAATCCATCTCAGCCTCAAAGTGAAACTCCTGCCCGAAAAATAGCGGCGAGAATGAGCCGGCGTCGCAGGGAAAACCGTTTTTCTTTATTTATAAATTTTGCTCCTTACAATCTGGCTTGCGGACAAATAAACAGTTGTCGTTATTAGCCTGAGAATGTTCCCAAGTCTCTCTGTCTCTTGAGGTTGGGCCCCTTGGGTTGAAACAAATGTCAGCCAAGTATTGGGCAGCAGTTGAATGAGGGTCCGAAAACCCAACAATGCAATGTTTTGAGGAGAAGATGCCGATCTCTCAGTTTCCCACCGGCGAGCAACTCGCTTCCGTCTTCTTCTATGGATTCTTCTCGGGACGGGAAGTGGCCGACACACTTGTGGAGGGAGCCACGCCCCGAACATCTGAGTCCGGGGATCAGGGGTGAACGGGACGGAACTGAAAGTGGTACATCCCAAAGTGAGTGCTCCTCTTGTGTGAAAGGGGAACTCCACAGTTTCTGTTTACCTGTCATGAGAAGTACCAACTGGCGCTCCAAAGTCTGAAAAAAAAGATTCACCCGGGCGATGTTATCAGGCTTGGACTTAGAGACCCAAATGTTTTCAACAGAGAGCACGCATCGAAAAGTGTCAGCAGCGAGAAACAAAGAGATTTGCTTCTGCTCCCCTTCAACAGAGGGAAAAATGATTTTTTAAGGTTTATTTAACATCCCTACCCACTTTACAAAGTAAGGTTATTCTTTAAGAGTATTCTTTTACAGTGTGTACAGTGGGGAGGAAATTACAATTGCCCCACCATTACGGTGGGACACTTCAAGATCAACCAAGGTAACCTTCATTTAAATAAATAGATTTGGATTTGTAAAGTCAGTTTTGTGCACCACTCAGTCAAAGACAAAAGCTCTTTGGGAGAATAGGCGCACGACAGGGGGGGGCTAGCCCCCCTCTGATGTTTGGCGTTAGGAAAACAATATTCAAAGTCCCCCCACTGCCATGATTCCACGGGGGTGGGGGGTGGTGGGTGGCCACAGGGCTGAGGGTTTCTGAGCGGGGGATTGCAACGCCGCCTGTCTCCACTGCAAGCCAAGACATATACTTCTGTTGGCTGGCCGGTTCTCTGTGTGTGTGTGTGTGTGTGTGTGTGGCGTTACCCTAACACTCCTAACACGTGCACACACACATGAACTCTCGGTGCTCCAGACAGTCTCCCTCCCCTTGTGACTGTCAGAGAAGGAGACAGCCCCCCCTCTGGAAGGCCCTGGGTAGATTCATGCTGTATTCATTGGAGCGCCTGTTGCATTTTACTCTTCATTTGTCCCCGTGGCTGAAATGACATTTGTGCAAACGCGTTAAAGCGTTATTTTTGGAGGCGTCTTCTCTCACAGTTGAAACTCCTGTATGCAGCAGAAAAAAGTACAAATACACATGTTCAGATGAGGTTCACCGAGGCAGCAATGACATGTTTAGCAGATTCTTTTAAGCTTTTTCTGCGAGTGTTTGTCCTATTCAAACCCGGGAGGAGGTTCAATGAGATGAGGAAGTTAGGATCGTGCATTATTAACGGGCCACGAGGCATATTTTGGACTAATGAGGACCTGCGAATAGTTTCTGTTTCATTTGCTCAAGGGTTGAGGTTTCTGTCTCTGCGGTGAAGGTGGGTGGAATTTCACATAGATGACAACATGTGTTTCAAGACAACCCCGTGTTCATTGGTGTGCACACAGCTCATTGGAACTACTTTCTACCAAGGAAACTCTGTTGTGAAAATGCCACCCAGGTGACCTGACCAAGAGGGCAGGGAGGTAAAACGTTTAATGCTCGTGAATGTCATACATGCAATGAAAATCAACAACAACACTACATAAAAAGACATGAATCAACAAAAGAGGCCTACACATTTATTTTTTTTAAAGCATTTCATGACGCAACGTTCCAAACTGCCCAGAGAGATGAGTGACCCAAGATTGAGATTGAGCATGCAATTGACGCCCTGAACATGAAAATACTGCCATCCTGCAAATGGAAGGTGGAGCCCATCTGAACCGGGTAGGACAGGGACAGGGACATACTTGTTCCTTCATTGGGTCGTGGCTCCACTCTGTTCATCAGCTAATTGGTAACCTCTCCTGAGTGCTGTGGAGCTAAGTGTAAAGTAGCTTTTTCAGAGCCTGGTAATGTGGGCAAAAACAAAGAGCTAAAAGAAAGTTTTGGTAGAATTGAAGAAAACTGCAGGATTGGATGGCAGCTAACTGTTTTTTCCCCCCACACAGCCCCCCCCCCCCACCCCAAACTTCATATTACAGATTACAGTTACTTTGAGGCAGCTCTAAGTTTGTTGCAGCTCTGAATTGATGAGTCAGAAATCTCAAGAGAACAAACTAGCTTCACTTCAAAAGGACACATGACAAAACATAACATGAAAAAAAGCGCATCTTTTATTGAGGGGTAACATGATACATGTTACCAGGTTGCGATCCCTATATGAGAGCACGTGTCCTATACGGTGTATCTATATAGAGGCGATGTGGCCACATGGGCACAATGGGCAGGCTCTGTGGGTTGTTTATGTTGGCGTGTGTGCTTATGTTTCATTCTGTCATCACTGGATGAATATGAATACCGCACACCTACTCCTCTCCCACACACACTCGCGGAACATCAGAGCGGCTTTTTCTTTTTTGTTGTACTCCCTCCGTACACGAATAGTGGCGGAGCACTGTAAACGAACATCCAAATTGCAAGCCAATTAGTCGGGTGTCCCTTTGCTCAACTTGTTCACGCGAAGCCCCGGATGTCGAGCCGATTGTCTCCGGGTGCTCCGAGCAGCTTGTGAAACAGTTGTTATTAAGGGAGGGAGCGCCGTGGGCCTCAGGCTGCTGGCGTGATGTCATTTCACAGCTCAGCGTCCGTGCAGCCACTCCAGGGTCCAAACACGGCCACCCGTAACCTTTACAGGAGCCACGACAGGCGCTGAACAGGCGAGAGGCCGCTGGGAAGCTTTAGGAGCGAGGAGGGGGGGGGGGGGGGCCCAATGTGAAATGACTGCAACAGCACAACAGCCTGGAAGCCTTTGGAAATAAACAGTCCTCGATGAGGGGGTTTTTAATCTAATGTGGGGGGCGGTGAGAGAGTTAGCGGGTGTGGAAGTGTGATTCTTTCAGTTAGATTATGGAAATGATCAGAGATGCATTCCACGATTTGGTTCAATTACTGAATTCTTCTAAAGCTTTTCCTATCTATATTTAAAAGAGGAGTATTATGTAAAGAATGTTAGATACACTCATACCGTCTGTTGAAGGGAAGGATATAGATGCTTAGGAAGATGTTCATAAAGGACAGAACTTTCGTGCATCGTAGCAGTGGATGTGAGGACATTCCCTCAGATACACACATGTGTATTTGTGTGTTTTCTACCCTGATGGATGGACTGACCATATTGTGCATTCATTGTGTTGGTTTCACCACTTTCTTTCAGAGTCTCTGTGCTAAACGGACTGGCTGCTCCCTTTACCTTGGTTTTTATCACATGTCTAACTTTTGACAAGAAACCATATGGTACCCCTCAAAATGTCAAAGCTTTTGCTTGAGCTTGGAGCTGGAGTCAGTAAATGCTTAGCCTAGCTCAGCGTGTGTACTGGAAATAGGAGGAAACAGCTAACCGGGCACCTAGTTAGTTCAAAAGATTACTGACTGCCGTCCTGATAAATAATTTATTATGAATATGATATATTATTTAGGTTTATCCTGACTGGTTGTTACACCACCTCCATTTTTTTATTTCAACAAATATCCTGACTCCAGCTCTGTATCTAAACTTTAGGAATATTTTGGTTTGATTGTTTGTTTTTGTCCACGATTACACAAGAACCATTTCACTCACATCTCTATGTTCAATATGAAGCAAGAGGTGGTTAGCTTAGCTCAACATAAGGACTGAAAACCAGTATCCTTTCTTTTTCCCCTACAAGCACCTATAAAGCTCACAAACAACATGACAGCTGAGCTAAGACAATGGAGTTAGTTCTCCATCCCATGTCGATCTATGCTTGAGTCAGCGTGTCCTAAAATCTTGACCCATGTCTTTGACACATGCCTTTCAGATACAAATGTAAATAGGGGCAAACAGCTCCCCTGGCGTGGTTGTGAGGTAACAAATGAATCTACAACAAGTGCCTTTAAAGCTAACCCATGAACATGTTCTATCTTTATTTTTTGCCTTTTCCACATACTTCAAACCTAATGTTAAGCTAAGCTTACCAGCCACTACCTGGAGCTCCTCAACCCTGAGTGTCGTGTCAATCTTCTCACGTTGCTATCAGCACATCACAAAAGTTTCTACCTATTGCTTTGACATGCCCGCTTTGAAAGTAGGCCCAGATTCACACGTGACCATAGAGCTACGCACCCACACACACATACACACACACACACACAGATGTACGCACTCACACACGCATGCAGGCACCCACCCACTCAAACACACATGCCTGCGCGCACACACACACACACTTCCAACAACTTCCATGATGTTGAACAAATTACACCTAAGGACCCTCCAACATCTGCTCATAATCCAGCATATTAACTCGTTACATCACCGGTGGACTAGATTTATTTCAGATAAAAGAACAAAGAGTACAGGTATACATATTCTTTGTCTACCTTGAACCAAATTAGTGGCTGAAACACACAGTAAATGAGCAAAACGCAACAATCAGGCCAACCTTCGCGTTGCGAACATGCTTATTCAGTGTGTCCACTGAGGTGTGCAGCCTCTTCATTTAATATTTCCATAAGGTTGCATGTGAGTGTACGCCAGGCAATCCTTGTAATAAGGAGGTAATGTATTCTGTGCCAATGGCAAAGAGGTACGCTAGAAACATCCCTCACAGGAGCAGTGAGTTTTCTTCTTGACAGTGGACACATACATAATTAAGCCTAGAAAAAATGAATATTTCATCTCAAAGCATTTTCATCTCCAAACATCAAAACACCTCAACGTCTCACATAATGAGCAAGGTAAATCAGTTCTATCCACAGAGGGAATAGGCAACAAGGAGTGCTCACTCAAAGCACCTTGCTTAAAAAAATAGAAGAGCGGGAACCCAAAGCACTTCTCCGTGTATTTTTGCCCAAATACTCCAATTTAAAAAATAGCTAATTCTTTCCTAGGATTGTTTGCCTAACCAAGTCTTTTTTTTGTGCAAAGCTATAATTGTGTTATATTACAGCGTCAGCCTCAATGCTTTGTGGCCTGATCTGACCGTAACTCGTACTGACCTGTAATTCACGACATGTCATCCGTGAGTCGCCCGGAGGACTTTTGGCTTCCCGCACATGCAGGCGCATGCCAATGGAGAGGATAAATTGTTCCATAACGTTGCCGCAGTTGAGTTTTTACTAGTGTGGTCCACGCAAGCGTCAGCTTTTCTCCATTTCTGCGACGGCATCGACGCTCCGATGGGTCGGAGTTTTGGAAGAACACCTTGTAAGTTATAGCTCTAAAATGGCTGTGTGGGATGGGGAAAGAAGATGCTGTGTTTAGTGCAGCCACAGCAACCCCCCCCCCCCCCCCCCCCGCGCTGGAGAGAATCACTTTGACCGTCAAACCCTGACTCAGACTTGCTCCTCGAACACCTTCATAGATAGGGAATTAACCTGCCACAGCTTGAAACGCTTTACTGAGCGCTGGTCGATACTGTCATTATCCTAAAGCAATTCTTAATTCTATTTGGCCCTGAGCTAAAGATCCTTCTATTGATCACAAAGTACAGATGACACAACTACTTTTTTTCTCTGTGTTAAAAAAAAAAGGCCGCTCTTATAAGCCCAACACAGGGCCACATACGCTACAAAAGAGTAGAGCATCGTTGTGGAGGTTGGACACCTGACCAAGTGTTGCATTCACAAGGCACCAGTGCTAGTGAGTGATCAAGGGTAACACAGAAAAAAAAGCATTCCTCTTTCATATCCTGTTTTGAGAGATGAGAGATGTTGATATTTCTCGCCGAGCTCCATCATCACGAAACGGGGCCCTTGAGAAACGCAGTGGTGACAACACCTGTACTGCAGTTCCTGGTTGCGCGTCTTTGTTCTCGAGGCTTCTGGCAACTGCTGCTCGAAAGAGACGGAGAAAGACACAGAGAGAAATACTGAGCAGCATGAAAGTGATTACATCTTTTTCTGTCATCCACACACACACACACACACACAACATGGCCACCTGTCACAGACTATACACTGAGGCCTGTGACAGTGGTTAACAGAACAGGACATGTGTAGCCCCAGGTGACTCAAATTGCAAAACTAACAACACCATGCTTCATTGCACCGAGAAATACCGGTAAGAGGGCGTGTGTGTTGTGCGTGTGTGGTGTGACATTGTCAATTCACATGCATGTCTAAGTGCTTGTGCTCAACAGATCCTTAGAACGCAGCTTTTATGACATACATTGCCGTTTTTTTATTAATTAATTCGGTTTGGGACATCAAAATATGAACTTCAAATGGATCTGTAATCATGTTGATTCCACAAAGGCAACGTGCCTAAAGCAACACCTCCTCCTACCAGAAGGCTTTCCTCCTGATGAAAACACAAACATCTGAGTTAAAAATCACAAACTTTACCAACCGTTCACCATTCTTGTTCATTGGCAATACAAGAAACTAATTCTGAAAGGATGCAAGAAGTACTAGCCAATCAGAAGCAGAGTAGGGTGGTGGAAAAAAACAAATATCAAACTACTGAAAACAACAGGTGGCACAACTGCCAACTGCTGTGAAACAAAAAAGTACAACAGGTTAATCGACAGCGTGCTGCCAAATAGTTCATATTGACTTGTAAAGGGGTTAGACAAAAGAATCAAAATATTAGAATCAATACACAAATGTTTTTGATTCAGTAATCAGTAAGAATCAAATATTAGTGGGAAGGGTTGGCAGCAGTAGCAATTTCAGCAGTATGAGAAGGGATGCTGCTGTTGGGCCCCTTATGACCAGAAGCACTCCCATGACCATACTCTATTTATACACACATACATTACGTTGTATGAATAAAACGTTTAGGGCCCCCTCCACTAAACAAGGCCAAGCCCTAAGATGGAGGACTGACTATGGCAGGAGTTTTGTCTCTTCTAAATAAAACACCATGTTGAATGCTTTATATATGTAGATGTTTGTGAATATAGCGGTATGCGGGGATTCATTTAGGGGCATGAAAGTACAGAATGTGTGTATAGATGACGACATGTCCAACATGATTTGCGGGTACGCTTTTCATGTGACACATTAACATATGTAGGATTTGAAAACAACTAGAAGGATGATCTATGTCATAGTAATTAATATAATATTACCTGAGTTTATGTTGCATTTTAATGGTGCAAATTACCAAATAAAAAATGCAATACATGTAATTGGTATATTTAATATGCAGGGTGCTTTTTGTGCCCTTTTCGCGTCTTTATCTGCTTTGTAATCCAGCCTTGATTGTTAAACTTGGACCTACATTACCTCCCAGTAAATAAACTACTCAGATGCACAGTGTAAATACACTGGAATATACAATCGTCTATGTAAATATAAGCCCGTGTTTGCCACAGAGGGTATTTTATCCATCAATTAAAAATCCAATGGAATAATCCCTTGACTTTCATCCTGGGAACCAGTGCAATGTTTACTTCCGGGTTTGGCCCATCGAAATGCGTCACTGCTGCAGCGCTCTCACGAACTTCCACGTTAAAGGGCTTCTCATAAAGAGAAACATATTTGTAGTCGCAGGAGGGCTTGGAATTTTAATGAATAAAACATTTGCCATTAGCAACGTTTTTTTTGTGATGTAGTATTGTTACGTTTACTGTACTAAACGAGCCGAATACCTTTTCCACCTCTTCTTATTTGTGGTATTCTGTCGTCCCCAAAGTCAGACGTTAGGCCATTGTTGTTGTTTGTCTGTGCCTGCAGTGTTATAGCAACGTTATATTAATGTTATAACGTCGTAAAAAGCATTTACTGGACCGCTTTAATATTTGTGACGTCCTCCCAGCTGTCCGTAAGTGACAGCGCTGTGACGGGCAGCTACAGGTAACTACGCAGCCACTCATTGGCTGCGTTGGCTGGGCAAAGCAAAGCGTGTCCCCGGGGTATCATGGGCCGTACCACTTCTGCTACATGGGGGTGCACTAGGAAACGGGGACCGCGAAATGTTGCTTCACCACCCGCTAGAAACACACATGCTCACTAAAGCTCACTTTCACGTGTATTTGAATCCGTTTAATAATTTTACGAGGAAGTAAAATGAGGAATTGCTATGATTTAATAACTCGGTCATATTTATTCCACCCACCGGATCAGGTTGATGTTTGGTTCAAAAATGGCTGGAGAAAAACTGTTATGAGGATCGACGGTTTTACCAGGTTTTTACGACAAAATGAGCGCGTCGTAGCTTGAAGGCGCTTCCTCCACATAGCTGGGGATCCAGGTGAGCCATGTTTAAAGTTAATCCAACATTTGACACGCAGCCCGCTGCTGTTGAGACAGGGGACACGAAGCCGAAAGACGCTCGTTTGCAATGTTATCACGGTAGCATTTACATGCAGCAGCTAACAGCTTTAGCTTAGGTGTGCATTTAAAGCACTAATGACAGCTTCAAAGTCAGATAGCAGTCGACGCCAACGGATAGGTTGTACGTGCAAGTGCACGCAAGTGCACGCACAACAAACAGCGGAGACACAAAAGGTATGGCTCTGTGTGTGTCGCTAACGCAGAGCAGGCCTGCGGCTAACCCGGCAGCTGTGCTCTCATCGCGTTAAAACGTCATCAGACACGGGCTCCCCGCAGTGATATGTGCACACAGACCTCAGCGACATCTGATAAGATGTGCAGACAGCAGATGCTGCTCTGACCCCCAGTGCGCCGCTTGTAATAACCTCCCTCCTGTCCATGTCAGCAGTGCTGGATGTGCACCTCTGCGTTTGTACTCTTGTTAAGTGGATGTTGTTCTTTTGGAGAGATCGTCTCTATGAACCAAATAAACAACATCGTGGTTATTTTGAACTATTTGGCTGCTGTGGATATCTTAACAAACACTGGTTGCCCACCTAGAGCAGGAATGTGGATCTTAATAAAACAGAAGTTTGTTTGCATCATTGTGATGAAGTATGTGGGATCTTTTCATGTTTTAAGGATAAATTATGCTATACATAAAGTAATCTATACTGTGAACACCAAAGGTCCCTCATCACTTTAACAACTGCATTGAATTGCGTGTTCTGATCATGGTATAATCAGTTTCAAAGTCTTGATATGATATGAGGCACTCTATAATTGAGTTAATTATGTTTTGATTGTATACACTGATGATACGCCAGTCTGTTGTAGTGCACTCTTTATTAGCTGGAACTGACTTTACGTGTTAACAATGTCGTAAAGCGTGTTGCTGACTTCTCTGGGGGTCAAAGGTCAGCAGGTTGCTCCAGGACAGCTCCCCTGAAATGTTGCTTTTGGAGTATTTTGCCCAGCGAGCATGATATCATTTGTTTTTTTTCAGGGGAATTTTAATGTAATCAATTCACGGCTCCATCTCGGTCTTCAAGTACAGTTGTGCATTACATTAAACACCTCCTGAGAAGTTAAAAATGAGGAATGCGATCCGCTGTGGTGAAATGAAGACTTGTGGTCGAAAATTTCCTTCGACTCGATAGTGTAAAGAATGTTCCACAAAGTGTTCTTGGGTTTTTCTTTCCATATCAAACAATATTGTTGGAGGCCCAGTTTTTCAGGTCAGCGAAAAGTTGACTGAACTTCTTAAACTACAGTTTCACTTTCTCTGTTACCACAGAGGTTCCCAGTAGAAACAAAAAAATAACAACAACAAAAATTCTCCAATTCTGAGCCATTGGCATTCTAGTGAGCTGATGACAATCTGACCTTAAGGCCACATTAGTGGGACCTAGAGAGAAAATCACATTCCATGACTCACCTTTTTTGTTTTTGTAGGTAAACGCTGCTGTCTCAGCAATATTTTCTTATATATGATCGAAAGTGGCTCACGCTGCACAAATCGGTCTTTTCGCATTCGGTAAAACTTTGGCACTGATAACAGAAAGTCCCCCTGGCCCAGCCGACACCTACTCCATACTGTCTCTGTAGTGACGGTTATTGTAGTTAGCAAATACTGCACCAGTTACTTTTTTTCTCACCCACTCGCTCCACTTTGACTGCTCAGGTGGGGGGAATCCTGCTATCATATGTTTCATCGACATTTCTGCCCCCAGTTAAATAGATGTGAATGTTAGTTTACAGTCCTCACAAGATTACTTTTCCTCTCTTTTTATATTACAGCCAATTGTACTTACAAGGTGAGACTGGACTTGTGACTTGAGCATTTGTAAAAACCCTTCCTATGGCCCTGGTTACTTTAGGTGACTAACAGAAGATGCTGTCAACACTTTTTGCTTACACTTAGTCCCACAGATGAAGCTAGTGCTGCTAGCTCGTTTCATTAATGAAGCTAGTGCTGCTAGCTGCTTTCATTATTAACGCTAGTGCTGCTAGCTTGTTTTCATTAATGAAGGTAGTGCTGCTAGCTTGTTTCATTAATGAAGGTAGTGCTGCTAGCTTGTTACATTAATGAAGCTAGTGCTGCTAGCTGCTTTCATTATTAACGCTAGTGCTGCTAGCTTGTTTTCATTAATGAAGGTAGTGCTGCTAGCTTGTTTCATTAATGAAGCTAGTGCTGCTAGCTGCTTTCATTATTAACGCTAGTGCTGCTAGCTTGTTTTCATTAATGAAGGTAGTGCTGCTAGCTGCTTTCATCTTGTGCATTGGCCTGCTCATCTTTAATCAAGAAAGTACTTGCTTATTCAACCATTGATAAAATGATAATGAGCTTGAATGAAGGATTATACTATTATCATATTAATATGCATTATACAAATAAGTAAGTTGTGGTAGCTGCAAAAATCTCAGAAGGGAATATTTTAATACCAGACCAAATGCATTCCCATATATATACACCACTGGAGCTGTGGCAAAATATGTAGTTCTCTTTTCTTATTTTGGGTGATTTAACTATTTGATAAAGTGGCTGCTCTCTGTCCGCTTTGTGAGTGCTGGGTGCAGGTCACTTCAGTTAAAAGGAGTAAACGCATCGTACAGTGCATGTACAGTATTTTTCCAGAGCATGTGACCTCGCCACATTTGATGCTCACCCATATGTACTGGCTGCAGTTTAGTTTACTGTTCTTCTCACATGTTAGTAAAATGTTTTTGCAGAGCTCTTTATTGACAAGTCAGCGTGAGAAGCACTCCCCATTCCCACACACACAAATTTCTTGTAGTTCAACATGCATACTTAGGCAATAAATGGTTCTGATTCTGTTAATGTCTCTCACACAAACCATTGTCGAAAGCACAATTATTACGAGTGTAAGGGTCACGCAGCGTGATATCATGTATCACAGGAATGTGAGTTTGGAGGGATGAGCATGTGGGGATGCTGGAATGCGGCGCTACACCCATGACATGCGAGTGCCGGGAGCGTTTGCTTTGGCCTGGCCCGCAGTTCCGCCGTGGTTTCACATGTGGCCGGGCGAGCAGCTTGGAAGGCAGGAAAGGAAACTTAGATGCTTGTCCAACATTTCCGTTCAATCACAACCGAGATGGTGTTAGGTAAATGGATGGACTTTGACTAACTCAATCCAGACTTTGAAGCAAACTAATGAGCAATAACACAAAAAAGAGGCGTTCCAAAATCTTGCAGTGAATTGTACACGAGAGGCGGGATTATACGGCCGATCATTCTGCATCAGAGGTTGGTTGGGTGTTGGATGGGCGCTGGTCGAGTCCAATTATCTCATCTAGGCATTATGGGTAATGGTGAAAACATACAAAACAAGGGTTAATCCAGGGAGGTGTGCAAAGACCAAGTCCTGTGGCATAAGTACATCAGCTTATTTAAGTCTAATTGAGTAAAACCCTTGAAGTTTATTTTTATTTTTCATTTGCACCTGAATTCTAAGGACCCAATATGCATCCCTGTTAAGTGCCACCCTAAGATGTCATGAGCGGAGAGCAGGAGAACAAGGAAAGTGCATCTCCTGTCTGAATAATGAATGGAGAGCATATTGTGTTATAGAAAGAAGGGGAGGATGTGGTTCAGTAATAGTCTGGTGAACATTTCTCCCTGTCTCTAAATTGTAGGTCTTGCCAGACTCTCTTCCAAGAAAAGTAATGAAAGTGACACACAAAGCCAGATGACTTTACCTTTTCCGGGAGGTGGTGTGATTAGATTAGGCCACTATTCCGAGCCTTTAGCAGTATTCCTGTTTAGTTTCCACTTTTTTCAAACCGCTTCGTCTGCGGTGTTGCTACGCCACGAGTAGAACCTGAGCATCAGACCTGTGCGCTCCCTGCTACTGGCTGCGAGTCAGTTCACTATGTCATTACATTATAAGTTTCCACTAAAATGAAAAATTGGGTCAGACCGATTTTAAAAATGCAGGATGGCTTTTCTGAATCTAAAATGGGAAGTAGTGCCATGAAAAGGCCCTGCTGTAACCGCTATCGCAATCGCAAAGTTTATTTCTTACCATTTTCTTTTTTTGTGTGTAGGTTATTTAGACAAATTACTTTGGGATTGTATTTTGGGAGGGAAAATCTTCAAAAACTATTTTTCTCAGTGGGGACATTCCCACTGTGTAATGCTTGTTATAACAATATTTTCCAGTTAAGCAGGAGCATAAATAACCTAAAAGTTTGGCCTGTAATGTAATTACTTATCTTATTGTTCTTCAGGGCTGGTGCAGTGCAGGCAGGGGACAGGACTCATAGTATTCATTAATAAATCCAAACCCAAAAAGTACAGCTCACAACAAGAAGTAACTAACGTTAACTCTGTTGCTACATGAAAACACGGAAAAGAGCGACACCGGAGGAACAACCAGAGACCACAGATGCACCAACACAACTTGTGCCCAAGAGAGGAGCTGAGTCTGTTTGGAGGGTTTTTGGTTTTGATTAGAAAACGATTTATTAATGAGCTAACACGCTAACTCGCCGGCCGGTTGCGAGCAAGTTGGCCAGAGCAGCGAACAGTGTCTCGGGTAGCCGCGGTCGTTTTCGGGGTCAATGTGTTTACTTGAAAAAGCAATACGGTGATGTAGCCGGGATTGGAGCCGCGACTGGCATAGCCGGGGGCACGCGTCGTTTTGGGCTCTGAGACGGCCCTCGAATGGGACGACCGAGCCCGCTCCATGTCGCTCCTCAGCGGCCCCCACCACGGCAGCGCCGGGTGCAGCATGCACGTGGCGGGCAGACGTTCCCTGTCATCCCCCCCCCCCGCCCCCCCTTTTCTGTCATTTGGCCCCCTCTCAAATATACCGTGTAGCCCTCCCTCCCCCTGCTTATCTTTCCACCAATCACGTGTGTGTCTCTCCCTCTCTGACCATCCCACAACCATGATTCTGGCGTCAGGGTTGCACCTACTCCCCCCCCCCCCCCCCCCCCCCCTGGCCCGGGATCATGTTACCCTGCCATTACTCAGTCTGCGACGGCGCTCCATGTCAGGCGCGGCGGAGTCTGCCTGCCCGCCCCCGCGGACCTCGGCTCAAACCACAGACGCCCCTGGTTGGTCGCTCCAGCCGACTCCCTGGAAAATGAAGCAGAGGAGCGAGGTTAGCGTCAGTCTGAGAGCTGCATTTTCAATTTCATGCAGGGGGGGGGGAGGGAACTCCTGTACCGCAAGACAAAATGGGTCACGCCCACGAGTCGAGAGCTTCAAAACAACCACCCCAAGAAGGCCGCCCCCCCCCCCCCCCCTTACGTGTCCCACGCGTCACCCGTCATCCTGTGATTTGTGGGCCCCCCCTCATCATTTTTATGGTGATGTAACGCCGGTTCCCCTCGAAGAGTAAAACCTCTTGTTAAACCCCGCTGCGCCGCCCCGGTTCCCATAAACGCGAGTGATGCTGTTTTATAAAAACTACGGCCTCCTCCTCCTTACTAAGGCCGTGTGGCGTAATCCACATGGAACATAACTCCACCCTCTGCTCCCCCCGAGCTCTCGTCTCTGCTGTAATATACAAGGTCTGACTGACGCTCAGGCTAATCTTCTCTATTTGAAAGGGAAGCAGCGTTTTCTTTTTTTTTTTTTTTTTTTTTTTTTTGTGGGAGGGGCCGGTGGCTTGTGCGACACTTTGTTTGTCCCTCTGTTGTACAGTAATGAGACATTTGTGAGGGTTTGGGGGCTGGACAGCAGAGTGGGTTTTAGAAAGAGAAGCCTGAGGGCCTGCATGGGCATGTTTTCTGTTGTTCTCAAACACCATCTCGGCAGCACTATGCAGTTGGCCCATTTTATGTTAGAGAACATATACTTCATTGGGACAAACGGGGAGATTTTGACCTACGGTAAGGCTATTTAAGTATCAGGAGGAAGAGAGAGTGGTAGTACTTGTTCTGTTTTTTGTTTTCATCATTTCAGGAATTGAAAATGGAATATTTTGCACACGAATACCTGTCCAGCTTTGAAATTCGGCAGATAGTACTACTGTTGACAGTTTGGACTGTGGGAATACCCCACTAATCACTAGTGTGTGTGGGGAGATTATTGTCATTGTGTGATACTGATTATCAGTTTGGTTTCTTATCAATTGTCTTTGTTCTTTTTTTAGTATATTGTGAGAAAAGATATGTATATGTACAATCAACATTGCGTATTTTTCTAGCAGCAATACAAGAATTTCCCAAATGTCTAAAATACATTCCAAACTAAACGTTATGGAATCAGTTTTCATTTGTTAGCCTATTCTTATCATCAAACTCTGTATTCAGAGTTAAAGATGGCAATATCATAATTAGAATAAAGAAGAATTGCATAATATAGATACACTTTACTTAAGTAAACTTCTACTTTTTAGAACATTATGTGCCAGCCCCGTCTCCCAATGAACTTTGAGTGCTTCTTCTTTTTCGTACCAGTGTTTCCACTACCATTCTATGGGGGGGGGGGCGCTTAGGGCTTAAGGCAGCCCCCACCAACTGGCCTTGTTCTGCAATTTTCACACAGCAGAGGTGACCCGGTGGTGCATTAAGGTCCAGTGTGCAGCTACATTCCAGATCCAGTTGAACACGCTAAGCCATCCACAGCACACCAGAGGCCTCTAAATCACCGCTCTCCACCAGCAGAACGGCACCCCGACGCCTCCACTCAAACACGAGTCCCGGCAGCCACCAGAGTACACACAGACGTCTCCTATCTTTGCACTTGTAGAGTACACGGAATACTCACGTGTGCACGCCATGCCGGTATTACACGTTAGGAAGGAAAGCACACGCGCCTTCTCCACAAAGGTACAAAGTTTACGCACCGTGACAAAGATACGTGAGGCATGAGGTTAATACTAAACCGCTGTAATCCATTATTTGGTTGGTTTGAGAGCAGAGATAGCAGTGTTTCAGCATGTACCTGTCGGGCCTAAATGATTGCTTGTTTCCTGCTAGAAGGGGGGGGGGGGGGTGGAGTAATTGCAAGCAGCTGACAAAGCTGGACCTTACCTTTCCTGTTCTCTCAAGCCAGCCAGCGTGCCCAGAACACCTACACCGCGCTACGCCGCCCGAGGTGGTTGCGAGCGGCGCGCTCCGTCCCGCCTGGGTGAGCGGCAGCGTCCCGCCGGGGGGCTTTGTTGGAGCGAGGAGGACGAGCAGGATGTGAAAGGGGCCATTGTTCGTCCTGCAAGTTCACCCAACGATTATGACAATTCTCGTCTTTTTATTTCAAATGAATTGCATGGCTTTGCTCTTTATGGCTAAGCGGCCCATCGACGCTCATCGACCCCCCCCCCCCCCCCCCCCCCCCCCCCCCCCCTCAGCCGGAGGGATTACGGATAGGGCAAGGCTTCTCCCCGTGAGTCACAGCTAATTAACGCAGTAATTAAGATCAGAATCTCTGCTCCGAGGAGGACTCTGAATTGTCTGTAGGCTCAAACAGGGCATCAAACAGAAATCCCCTGCCTTCATGAGAAGGGGTGAATTAAAGCGTCTCCCCTCGTGTCACACAAGGGACATGGGTTGAAAGGAGAAACTGCACTGTTCATAATGCATTCGCTATACATATTTCAGCCCGAGTGAAGTGAAGCGCTTCGATCTTTCCAAGTCGCCGCATCGTCATCTCCTTCCTCTGGTGGCAAATGATGGATTAACAAAGGGTTCACGTATGAGGCGCTGAGCATGTACACCGTTTTATCATCACATCCCTTCGTGACGGATGGACTTTCCAGGTTTTATTCTGCGGCTACACGCTGCGCGGATATCTATGGGTATGGACGTCACGTCTGGGCTTATTGGGAATTCCATATAGTGGGCGCACGGGAGGTGGGATTTATGGCTGGGATTAAGTCTAGCCGGCGGTTCCTCCTCTGGTCGCCAGTGTTTAGGTGGTGCTGTCGTTACTGGGCCGTCTCTCAACATGATGCCCCTCATCCTTGAGCAGAATGCTTAAACGGGCTTCTGGGGAGCATATTAACAGTCAGTGTTTGATTTCAATAACCAAATAGGAGGAGCACATTTAGCTGTGAAGCAGCTGTATTATAACATTTGTCCTGGACATTAATGTACTCCATTAATACCAATGACTCCCTGACCTTTCCTCTAATTTCACGAGCACATCAACGGTATCGCTTATTGATTGAAAACATGTTCCTCATTCACAAAACAAGATATTTGTGGATCCCAAAAGACCTAATCCAAGTATTTCCATGATACGTTGCGCTTTCTGAGCCGAGACAACCAAATGTATTATTCCATTCGGCTTTGTCGAGGCAGCGGGGACCAGATTTCTCAATTCTTACCCGTCACAATAAAAACGTCATCTTACAGTGGAACCTACTGGTTCTGTGCTCATAAGCTGTCTTGTGCGATTTGTGCTGCGCTCAGTGCAGCTGCGCAACATTTCCACTTGTGTTTCACGTGGGTCCGTACCCTCTGTCTGAAGACGCACGCCGTCGAGACACTAATGGGGAAATTCCAGCAGAGTCTCTGTTGAGCTTGGAGGCCACTCCCTTCTTTTTTTTCAGAATCAGGACATTCTGAGGTAAGGTTTTAAAATAAAAGTCCTTCAACTTCCCTATATTCAAACACATTCACAAGCCATTTCTGTTTTCAAAATGAATTAAAAAGAAAGAGAAAGACAACTGACAATACATATACTTATGTAGTAAATCTCCTTTTTTTCTTCAAAACATATTATACTATTACCCTATTTCAGGACATATTCCTTTCTTCGTCGTACATTTGAGCCGTTGGTCTGAGCAATGAAGTGTTACTCTCAAGAGAAGTGAAACTGTTTCTTTTTAGGTTCATAACAAAGTGTTGCTAAATTAAGCCTCTGTAAAAATCTAGTTATACCTATTGCAGCCAACACGCCGCCTTTCAGGTTGCAGCCAAAATTCATCACATAACCCAAATCACTTCCTGTTCTCTTTCCTCTCGGGCAGGAAGGGGTTACTCTCCACATTTCCTGTCCAATTCCCAGAGCTCCCTGCTACATTCTGATTGCTTTCTTGATGTTAAACATTCCCAGGCTCCTACAACCTTCTAGCCTGCCTCCGCTGTCCAAGAGCCGTCCCAGGTGAACCAAGAGTGGGCGAACCGCCTGATTTTTAAGGATAAAATCTAAAAAGTTGTTTTTTTTCTCACGGGGGGGGGGGGGGGGGGGTGGGAGATACGGGGACTGGAGGGGCAGAGAGACGTGCAATGGGAGCGCTCTTTTTCTTCCTTGCGTTCCGTATGATTGGTGTGAGGCTGTGGGAAAGTGTGCGTTTTCCCAAACTTGGTTCATTTGACGCGGCGTTTCTCCTGGAAGCAAAGTTGTGTTCCAGCTGAAGAGTTGATCGTCACAAAATCAGGCCCAATCATTTAGACCAGTTTTAATCACCAGGGACTGAATAAATACAAGTCAGTCAGCTTCAGGAACAGTCTTTTTGGACTCTCTGGATAGCGAGGTTAACACATTGGGTTAACCCCTTTCAAACGTCCCCCTATTTAAACATTTTCTTCCACGACTCCTTCCCACTCGCTTCCTTCCCTCCCGAGACCCTTGAGGGCTGAGTTATCGTATCTCCGCTGAGTCAGCGGGGCCTTCGCATCAGTCACGAAGCAAACGGGATCCGGATTGAGCCGGTGCGCCTGGGTGGAGGCTACGGTGTGGATGTGACCCAGGCAGAGCCGGGCCAAGCCAGACTATATTTAGCCCGGCGTTGCTAGGGCTAATCGTCCTCCCAGGCCTAATCATGTCCGGTCTCTGTAGCTCACAAACAACTGGGGGGGGCAAACACAGACTAACCTCATGTTAAAGAGGCATCAATGGCGCTCTCAAAGCGCTCCGTAGATGAGCCACATCTCGCATCCTTCCCGCTTCCATGCTGTTAGACGTTCTGTAAGCGGATTAGATCGGAGTGTTCAGTGTTGCTGTCCGCCGTGGTTTATTAATTAAACATGGCTTCCTCTTACTATACTAGTAATTTTGAGTCTCGGCAGCATCCTTATCGCTGCTTTGGAGACCTGCTTCTGAGTGATAATCCCCTGGCCTCCACGTGGGCCCAGCTCGAGATGAAAGGAGAAACCAGTATCTCTCGGAAACTTGCGTTTTGGTTGGTGTTTTTCGGAGGATGGCACCACCACCTCACCCCTCCTCTTCTTTCCACGGTTTCCTGTGTGGTTCCTATTCCAAGACTTGCACAGGTTACGCAGCGGGCAGATGAAGACCCGGGTCGGGGAGGTGAGGGCCTCTGAGTGAGGGGATGGTAAGGGTGACCCGGGTCGCCGCTCTGCCTGAAAATCAGCCCCAAGCTTCCTTCCTGCTCTAGTTCCCAAAGGCATGCTGGGAACCCAACCAGCATGCTTTTTCCAACCAGTAGAGCGGCCAGGTGGCTGGCCAAAGGTGAAAATGCTAATATCTCGCTGCTGCTGTCCCTACTGTGGCCCTCTGTCCTTCTAAGCAGTGTTAGTATGTTTGAAAGGTTCTCGTTCCACCAGTCTGTACACGGTGGGGTCACAGAGATGGTGGTGATCTCGCTACGATCATATGGATGAATATGATGGTTTAGTTTATCGGGCTCATTCGACAGCAAAAAAAACATATAAATAATGACTAATATACGTTTAAGACAATGCACAATCAATTTCAATTTTTGAGAAGTTGGAGAATTTCCCCCAGGAGGACTACTCGCTGTCATTATCGAGCCGTTGTGTCGTTCAATAGTCACCTAATTAGGCTCGTGGAGGTTAAAATCCTTAAAGCATTTGCCTCCATGTGTTGTCAGTCGTATGCTGCTCAGCGAGGATGTGAGCCAGGAGCCAGAGGGATGAGGGACAGAAGGAATAAGTGAACTGTGTTTGTCAGCTTTCTAAACCCCTGAAATTGATTCTTCTTCTGCACTCTTTATTCTAATGAAAAGCTAATCCCCCCCCCCGCCCCCCCGCTCCCCTTTCCCTCTGTTCATAAATAGAGCCTCTTATTTTCCCAGGTCTGCCGCGCGCTGCCTCCGAAAATTAGCACTCATGATGAGCCTGCGCTCTCGGCAATCAATTTGGCACGCTAAGTCCCTCCAAAAAGGTTACCTGGAGCAACTGAGCCCCCCGGCACGTAACTTTGAATCTGGCCCTCTCCTGGCACTTATCATTCAGCCAGTTGAGAAAATGGCCCTCTCTGGAGAATGGGCAAAGGAAATGTCCAAATATTGATGGCGAATAGTGATGTAATAGCAAGGGTGTTGGTCACAGGGAGAGGAGGCCCATTGGTGCAGGTGGCGGACAGGGATAAAGGAGGCGTGTCAGCCCTCGGGGGAAACTTTAATGATATTAGCGGCGACCCGCTTATTTATGAGGAACTAAGTTATTCATGCTTGGCATTGGCTCTCCATCACAACGGCTCCGTTGGCTCATTGTAGCCAGCAACATTTACACAGCGGGGTAGCTGATATTCACCCCCCCCAATGTAATATTCATTCGCATCATAATTTAGGACTATCATGCCAACGATCGGCCGGCTTGTTGTCCCTTTTGACACCTGCCTCCCATTTTTACACCTTCAGTATGCTTAGAAAGATGTTAAAAGCATCTAAATGCAAACTTATATTTTTACATAGTACTTTTTAACTGCTTATCAATTTGGGAGACTGTGTCAAGTTTTGTACCTTTACGAAACTATATAAAAATCATCCAACATTGCTAATGTAACATCATATAGTTGTGTTCCTGTATACTTTGGCTGACGCTTGCATGCAGTCTATTCTTGAAAGAGGACTGTGTTGTGCGAGGCACCATTGACCCGATGCATCAGGCTGTGTAGGCCAGTGATTCTTTTACCCATTTTCTTTGTTTCGTTCTGTCACTTTCGGTATTCATGCCCAATTTGTTCATAAGACGATTAGTTAAGAAAATAAGTAATAGGAGCTTTGACCTTCTGAACCCTCTCTTTTGAGAAGTGTAAATGCTGGATGTGAGTTAATTACAAGTGCATTACGGGGGGAGTATCCGGGGCTCTTTAAGCGAGGTCCCTTTTGCAGGAATATGAAAAGCAATTGCGACGTGTTCTGCACATCGATCAAATTAGATTATGCATTTCAGCTATTTTTATATACGCTTTCTGCCCAAATGTAGGCTGTTTACCCCTTCAGCATGTTCTGACAAGACGCATGTTCTGACAAGACAAACAACATCAAGACCAAAGTCCCAGTTGTGGGTCATGTAAGTGTTTCAACCCTGTTTTGTCATGAGAGTCAAGTCATGAGAAAGATTGTAGAATTTTGAATAATAAAACTACAGTAGGTGATGCTCTCTTTTTAGATCCAACTTGATTTCATTGGCAGTCGATAATTTGCACATCTGGCTTTGGTCTTGATATTTTGACGAGCGTGGAGGGCTGGTGATAACGACTTCATTTCATACGGCGTAATCCATCCATTGAACTGGACTGTGTGTGCTGGTGGTGTTGGGGCATGTCTGCGGGGGGGGGGGGCCTGGCAGGCGGCTGGGTCTCTGGGATGCCGCGATAGCGTTTGTTCCTTTGAGGGCCCCCGACATGATGTGGATAACAACACAAGCCCCGTCCACAGTCAGATCTCAGGCCAGCGCGAGCCCCGTCCAACGTACGCGCTGCCAAGGACCTGGGCGGGATAAAGAGCCCCCCCCCCACCCCCCCGCGGTGGATTGGTTGAGCACATCATCACACGTGTAACACAGGTTTGATGGCTGATAGCGGGGGGGCCCCCCCCTGCTCCGGCTGGCGCACACGGCGATCCCTGGATGCCCACCCCTCTAGTCGCTCTCGTCTTCCCTTGATCCGCCTCAACCGGCTCCTATGCCTCAAACACCCCCCCCCACCAGCTCTTTCAGAGCCTCTCTCCCCCCTCTTTGAAACCGTCTTTCTTCTTTGCCTTCTCCCCTCCCAGTTCCTCGTCAGATCCACAGGGCCAGATTTTTATCGCTTTTCTGCGAGTCCTGCGAGGGGAACCTTGAGGGTCTCCGTGGGATCAATTTAAAAGGGAAGCGCTCGTCTCTCCTCGGCCCTCTCGGGCTGATTGGGCCCGCTCGCCAGGAACTTGTAGGCTTTTGATCTCCAACGCCCCCAACCACCCTTTGCTCAAAGTTTTTGTTGGAGCTTGAGCTTAAAAAAAAAAAAAAAGAATGAAAAATCCTGTTCCACTTTCTGAGAAATATGGGCCCCTTTCTCTGCACCTGGGAGAGAGCAAGGGGGAGTTCTGTAAACCCACTGGGTGGTACCAGGAATCTATGGGCGCGACTGGCTTGCCTTTGAAGACCTGAGAGCGACCCCTCTCTTCAGGTGGAGGTGCGCCGGCGAGCTCCTCGGGCCCGAACAACCCTGGTGAGACGTTGCGATGCCTAATTGAGGCGGTGCGGTGCGGGGGGGGGGGGGACTGGCCTTGGTGTTACAAAGAGGAGAAAGGGACGAGGCGGCGCCCGGGAGCGTCCCCACGCCGAGCCCAGTTGACGTTGCTGCCGCTGTTGTACGACATGATGGAACAGTGACCCCGCAGCAAGAGGGGACTACCCGCCAGGGAGCGCTCTGTTCAGGCTTAAGTGTTTCTGAGCGCCGGTACAGGATAATCCAGTCTTATTACATTTACAATTATTTCAATTTTTAATCTGAAAAGTAGTTGCAGACAGGGCACTACGGCAGTGAGCTGAGAATCCAGCCCACACCGATGGTGGAGATGCTCCGAATCCCACCAGCAAACGGGAAGAAGTGACTGAACACAAAACACCAGATGGTTTGGGCTCAATGGTTTTCAACTGTACGAGTTATGAATTATGGTAACGATTGGTCAGTCAACTCGCATGGTGCATGGCATGCACTGTAATTGTGCATTTTCGAAAATAAGTGAATAAAAGAAGAAATATTCAGTGCATTTAAATGGAGTGTGTGCAGCCAGCTGGCCGCTCTCTGCTCAGAGAGCAAACTGAAGGCTTTGAGGTGGTTCGGTCACGAAGCAAAGCACCCGTCATTTTCAAAGCTCCTGGGTCCCTCGGTGATGACATCACCGGTGTAGTTGTGCACTAATTGAGGTTTAATGCTAGAGTAGAGCGAGCAGGGCTGTAATTTTCCCGCCCAGCCTGGAATAGAGACGACGGCTTGTCATGTGGTCTGGGTCTAATTTAGGTTGCAGTGCTACAGCTGTGGGACACCTCACGCTTTAATGCTCCTCACTCGGCCCGGCGATTAAAAACAAAATATATATATGTGTGTGTGTGTGTGTGTATATGGAAAAAGCAGCTTATGAAGTGATGTATTGGACATGCCGAGACATGGACGTACATCAGTAGTGATATTTGACACTTGGTTGCTAAGATGTTTCGTCCAAAAAACCCTACCGTGGGAACTAGATTTTCATAAAAAGAATTCTTCCAGTGGCTGTTGCAAGAAAACACCAACGTACTCAAGTGAGCCTGGAAAGGGAAAAAAATCACCCGGCTAAAACATGCACTCCTCCTGAATGCAAAGCAACACAAATAGACCCCCCCGCAGGTGGAGCAGGCAGCGGCTGTGACATGGTGTGTGTCGTCGTGACACCCGTCCCAACCCGAGCCGGTCCTCCTCGCTCCGGCCAGATCAAAGCCCGTTTGAAGGGAAAAGCGTTCATCACAAGTTATTTCATTGACATTGCCCGCTGGAGTGAAGGGGGGGGGGGGGCATCTGATAGCAGCAGCGGCGGCCGTTACACCGTAGATTCTTTCTTTCTTTCGTGTTCTCAAGCCAAATAAATAATGCTGCCGTGATCGTAAGTGCACTGAAAATTGTCGCTCTGTGCGTTGACTTTTGGACGGAATCCTCCGTCCTTCACATCACGTGTCATTTAGCTCACACTTTTTATCCGTCCTTGACCTGCGGCATGAAAATGTAGACGAGCAAGTTTCCAGTGGCGCAGTAGTCTTAATATTAAAGCTTTGCACTTGGGTATTTTTCATTTTAATGCTAATTCTACTAGTTTACCCATTTTTCTTGTCTATGTGAGTCAGAATGTGAAAATCATTTCAAATTGGCCACTCGGTGCATTAAGTTCTTGCACTTTCTATAATTATCATTCTCTTTTATAACTATGCACGCAGGTTAGTTTGCAACCCAGTTCCAAGAAAAGACTCTCATTGACTCACACAAGTGTCCTAACATAAGCTTCCAGATTGCACCATCAGAACGACCAAGGTACGTTTCATCATTTAAATTCGGTGTGATGAAAGCGGCCAGCTTGGCAGCAGGTCGCTGTGATCGGCCCTCGTACGGAGGAGTCTGAGAGCGAGCGTGGAAATAAGCCGCGGATGTGTCTCTCTGTAATGCACACTGGCCTCAGGGTGTGATTTAGAAATGAAAGAGCGTTTTGTGATTAACTCTTGACGCATGCATGCGAGCGAGAGAGAGAGAGAATCAGGTTTTATTGCACGTTTTTTATTTTATTTTTTTCTGAAATTGAAGGCGCTTCTCTCGGTAAAATCTTCAATATTTTATATGGAAACTGTGCGAAAAGTCATTTTTATTATCGTACACCCTAATTCCCCATGAGAAAATGTTATCTCGCTCATGAATAATAGAGCTAAATAAATAAATGATGACATTCGGTCCCCGACCCCCGAGCGCCGTTGCGGCCACGGTGTAAACGAAGGCCGTTCGACCTCCAGGTCAAAACCAAGAACCAGGAACCGTAGTGAGCCTTTCCGGAGCCCGGCTTGTTGCAACCAGGCTTCAGTGTCTCCTTCTGAGTTCAGGTAGCCCACGAAAATGAAACACCGCTCCAGCATGGCGTGTCCCGGACTCCTGCTTCTCCATAATTTATCCAGACAACTAGAATGATTATTCTATGAATATGCACTAAAAAGTGTGTGTGTGTGTGTGTGTGTGTCTCTTTCCTGCCTGAAACAAAGAGGTGTCAGGGCGAATTAGGCCCCCCCACGACTGAACGCCCAGCAAGCTTAGAGATGCACCACAGGTTCTGCTGAGTCGCACATGAGCCATGGTGTCTGCCCTCCCCCTCCCCCCCTTTCCCCCCCTCTCCCCTTCCCTCCTGAGATGCTTTAACAAGGTTGTTGGAAGAGGATAAGGCGTGTTAAATGAATAATTTACACAGAAGAGCGCTCCTTATTTATTTAATACGGCTGGATGTGACTGAGTGGGCAGCCCGCTGCCCCCCCGACTGCCGAGACGCTGGCTAAACGGGAACATGGAGGGCCGTTTAGAGGGAGCAAAGGGGGGGTACATGGGAGACTTTGTAGAGCGGCTGTACGCACGCTCGTGAACCAGGAGGAATCTTGTTGTCCCGCCACGTCACTCGTTGCTGCAACACATCATATAAAGGACCCTTCAACTATTTAAAAAAAAAAATGGATTCATTCTTGAACATGTGTTTCAAGCTGTAACCAAATGATGTGATGTCACGATTTAGAGAACCAACAACATTTGAGAGTTTCAACACAGTCAATGCATATGATACAAATCAAATTCATTTTATTTTGTGTAGCCCAAATCCCAAATTAGCCTCAGAGGGCTTTACACTCTGTACACATGCAACATCCTCTGTCCCGAAACCCTCACATCGGCACAAGAAACAAATGAAAAAAGGGAAGCAACCTTAGGGAGAAGGTCAGAGGAGGGATGGACCTACAATGGATCTCATGTGTATCAGATAACATGGTAAATGAAAGGTTTAGTAGTAGTGTAGACGTTGTGATACTCTTTAGCATTTTCATTTATATCTTAAACCTTGTGATTTATGCATTTTATTTTAAAGGTCAATGTTTTCTTGTCTTTACAGGGGGGGGTGTGGGGGGGGCAGGACCACAACACCACCCATAGAGAGAAGGAAAAAGCCGAGTGAGGAAGCAGCTGAGCAGGGTGGATCATCCAATCGGTAAACGTCTTTTAGGATTCATGATGTACATGTCATGGTAGGGATGTGTTTTACATTTACACATAAGCACACAGTCATTTCAGTTCACTGAGTCTTCTGAAACAGGGTCAAAGTCTGCGAGAAAAGGTCAAGCCGTGGCAGAAGAAGCAAAAATAGCAAATCGGTCTTTCCGGCCTCTGAATTTCACGTTGTATGTGATTACATGTCAGTTTGTTTCTTGTAGAGGAAATAAAACCTCTCCGACCAATCAGGTCATGATCAGAATCCTTCAAATCCTCTCTCTTAGACATTGGCTCTGTCATCTTCTCCTCCGTCCTCCTCCTCCTCCTCCTTCTTCATCCTGTGGACAATGGCAGCCCAAGAGAGATACATCACCACAGTTCCCCTGTGTGTGTGTGTGTGTGTGTGTGTGTGTCCCAGGAGAATGAAATCCCACAGCTCACACTGACCTCATTATAAAAATAGCTCATCTATCCAGCCATCACATTTCCCTCCATTTCCTCCACCATCTTTTATATCATGATCCACTGTACCTCCCCCTCTCTGTCCGTGTTTGTGCTGGATTTAACGTGAGATTAAAAGCTCACACGAGCCCTTGTAATGGCACGGTCCCACTCCCTCGCAGCACCTGTCATTACCAATCTGTCCGTAATCCGAGATCATGAGATGCCTTTTAATCACACAACATTGTCACGTCACGTCTCCCTCAGGTTTTTGTCCCTGAGCTTCCTGTCGTCTTTTGTACCTGGACCCAGCAGCCCCCCCCCCCCCCACCGCAGAGCAGCGCTCCATTAATTCAACAGCGGTATTAGTGATCATTACAGTCCGAGGCCGTCTTTGATCCCGCCAGGCAGCGTTTCCTGCGCTGTTAACACCTCGACAAAGACACCTGAGCTTACTTTAAATTCATGGACTACAGACAGAAACTAGACAGACAGAAGATTCAGCAAATCTCCACTAATGAGAAGTGGTTTGCGAGATTGAAATGAAGAAAATGGATAGTAAAAAGTCAATGGTCTTCAGAAGACTTTGTTTGAGCAAACAAGGTGAAAGCACTAACGCCTTGTTTTACATTCACACATAAGCACACAGTCATTTCAGTTTCCTGAAACGGGGTCAAAGTCTGAGAGAAAAGGTCAAGCCGTGGCAGAAGAAGCAAAAATGGCAATTTCACGTTCAATTACTAAACGTGAAATGAACATGAACTGTGTTGAAGACATAAAACCAGAACTTAAGACCATGAACTCATGTTTACAATATTTCCTGAAGAAATAAATCAAGAGAGAAGTGCTCATTTTTCCATAGGATCAGAGGAGTCTGCCCCTGAATGCAGCTTTAAGGTACTTCTGCATCGACGTCCCTCATTGGAGGTCGCAGCCTGGTTCTAGAAAGACACCGTGTGTTTGTGCCCTTCATTACTTACCCATCCTCTATGTCCCTTATGCTGCCTTCACACCAAAAGCAAAGCACATTTTCATGAAGCTTTACGAGTTGTAGTTTTTTGGCGCCTGAAAGGGGGCGTGACTCATCTCTGCGACTCGTCTTTGTGAAGACACTTGTCATTTCCGCTGTCCTCCGTGGAAATAACCACTAATTGTTGCTCTGTACTTGCTTTGGAAATGACACAACAGTCAGAACCAACCAACTTCCAGACGTTGAATCTCTGCATGTCTGTCTGTCTGTCTGTCTCTGGTGAGCAGCTTTCTCCATGAAGTATATTCATGCCTGACGGCGGCAGGACGGCGCTCCTTCGCTCCCTCGGCGTCCTCCGCGCTGTGCTGCCTTGCCTCCGCATCCATTCGTTGCGTCGGTGCATCTGACTTTGGAATAATTAGCTTTGCTCCTGGTGTGAATGCAGCAATAGAAGGGGCCATGTTAACGGAGTGAAGCTGCTCAGCTGACCTCCTTTTGGAAGCCCGGGCTGACGTCAACGGGAGAAAAGCGGGTGGGATCATCTGCATATTCTTTTGATCTGGCGCCGGGCTCTTGGAGCATCCGTCATTAAGGACGTTCTCTCGACGCGGTGGAGTCGAGAGAGCTCCACCGCGTGCCCCCTTCTCCGCCAGCGCCCTTCACTCCATCACATCCTCTACCTCGCCGCCGCCCTTCGCTTCAAAGCCGCCCCCAAGTTGTGTTGAAAGCCAAAACCACTTTTGTCTGTCCTTCACCGGCAAGCCGACGTGTTTGTGTCTGCGCCGTGTTGCCCTTGGGGTGGGTTACCTCCACCCCCTCCATCTCATCTCTTCTCCTCCCTCACCTTGCTGTTTATCCGTCTCCGGGCTCGTCACATCCCTGAACCGGCTCTAATTAGCATCCCACACAAGACTGTTTACTTACTCCGGTACCGGGAGAAGGGGAGGGAGGTGGGAATGAAAGTAAGAGTGTCGGAAAAAAGGGAGGAGAGGGAGAGACTGAGGAAGCCAGGAAGAGGGAGAGGGAAGAAGAAGAAGAGAATCTAAGAGCCATGAGACTCAGAGGGTAACGATAGTTAGAAAGACCATGATGCAAAAAGTCAAGAAAGTGAGAGGGAAGTTCCCCCCCCTCTCTCCACGCCTCCTCTCTCTGCCTGTTCCAGCGTTTCATCTGAGACGCGGCGTGCCTCAAATTAGTGAGCTGGCAGCTTCCATCCCTCCTTCCAGGGCCCCCATTAAAGTTCTCTCGTGCGTTGAGTGGGGCCAGGAACACAGGTGTTATCGTAGTGTCCCAATTGAGGTTGCGGTGGTATCACAGCGAAGCAGCCCCACGTCTGTCCTTGGGTGAGGGGGAAAGGAAGAGGGTGGAAATGAAAGGTCCTCTACCTACATCCTTTTGGTATTAAATCTCATGTATCTTACCCTACTTCCTGGTTCCTACGTACTAGGGCTGCACGGTATGCAGGTATAAGATCTCCTCACACACCGTTCATACCGGTGTTACTGCATAACAACTGACTGAATTTTCAATCAATGTGTCAATAACCCGCAACAAACTCTCTTTAACAGGGTAAAACACCACGACACAACACACAGCTTGTGACACAATTTGTACCACTAATAATTGTACATTTATAAAGATGACCCCGCCGAACTGCATGCTGGGTACAGCTCACCACAAGACGTAACTCTGTTGCTCTTTTCCCTCGAGGAACAACGAGAGACCAGAGATGCACCAACAAGTAGGATTACTTCTCTACTCTCTAGAGGAAAAGGGGGTTCAGACTTGGTTTGGTAGTCCATCAAATCACAAGTCTACTAATTGGACAACTATCTGACCGCTCCATTGAATCCCAATGCTCTCTCTTAGCAAAGGGTCAAGTGTGACTCGACCTGGTGCGTGCCGCTCTAGATTTCAAATGCAGTGGTCTGCATCGGCTTTTTGTTATTACCGGCTGGTGGTCATGGAGATTTGTGTTGGCTACGGTCTTCTCCAAATGGAATGGGAACATGGTGAGAATCACCTATGAGGGTGATCAATTGGGCCAAATCCACTGGTTACTACAGGTCATTATTGGACCTCCAAGAATGTCATTCCATGTCAAAATATGCCTTTCCACCATTTCAAAGTAAAGACAACATCTCCTTTGGGCTGGGACTTCTTCCAGCGTGTGTCCTACATGGTGTTTTACTGAGCTCACCGTGGTTTTATCTGCATATGTAGATGCTGCCAGGTCACCTTACATGTCATGCTCCACCAGTTTCCCCTTTCTTCTCATGTGTGCTATCTGCATCTGGAGCAATCTCACTGGCTCGTTGTCATTTCCTTCCTTGTTCCTGTTGGTCAAAGCAGAAATGTACATGCGGCAACCAGTGACTGTGCACATTTCTGAACTATTACGCAGTCTGTGTTTTCACAGACCTTGAGGTCAGCAGATTAAAAGGCCCTTTGTCACATGCTGTCACTCTGAATGATGCTATTGTAAAGCGTTCCCAAATGGTCCATTCGGTTTTGATGGTGTGATCGTGAGCATTGAAGTTATATTTTAACTTTCTTCTTCTTCTGTATTCCCAAGCAGCATTAGTTGTCTCCTCCCTTCCCCCAACAGCCCTCATCCTTCTCTCATATTTGATTTCCTCCTTCCCTTTCTCCGCCGCTCTTTAGTGCTTCAGAAGGTTCGAATTGTTGTTGTTGTTGTGGTGGATGGAAAGGTCGGATACTTATTGGCCACACGAGGTGGGAGGAGCCTGTTAACACTCAACACTCAACCTTGTGTGTGTGTGTGTGTGTGTGTGTGTGTGTGTGTGTGTGTGTGTGTGTGTGTGTGTGTGTGTGTGTGTGTGTGTGTGTGTGTGTGTGTGTGTGTGTGTGTGTGTGTGTGTGTGTGTGTGTGTGTGTGTGTGTGTGTGTGTGTGTGTGTGTGTGTGTGTGTGTGTGATTTTGCTCATTGGCGAGAATGGATGATTGAGGATGTTACTGTTTCCTTGATGGACAGGAGGTCAAAGGTCATTGGTTGTCATGGGTTTACATCATCCTCCCTTCAAAGAGCCTCATTTTTTTACTGAGGTTCCAGCTTTTCTGTCGTGTGTACACATTCTGAAATCCTGACTGATGAGTGGATCATTTTTTCCTTCTATTTGAATGAAAGCAAAGGAGCCTTGGTTTCAAAGAGGAGCCGCGGGTTAGCAGTGAGATTTCTATATCGATTAATCTACATCCACATGCAGGGCAGAGCAGCGGCACCCTAATTGGAATGGATTTCTCAGTTGCATTGATTTACTCAGGTGACAGTAGATGACATACGACTGTGTGTGTGTGTGTGTGTGTGTGTGTGTGTGTGTGTGTGTGTGTGCGCATGCCAGGAATACCATATGACACTGCAATGTGTCCTTTCCCTTATTTATTTATTTAGACTCTTGGTTGCGCAGTAAAAGGGTAAAAGCAGCAGTTTGATGTGACCAAATAGCCAGTTATTGTGTGTGTGTGTGTGTTCTCCATCTCTAGCTCTCCTTGGAGCTCTCATTCAGCAGAGCCATGGGATGAAACAAGGACCTCTGCAAACAGTGATTTAATTTTCCCCATCACTGCCTTCGCTCCAGACCCCCTCGCTCCCTTGTGTGCGCACACACACACACACACACACACACACACATATACGCACACACGTACACCTTAGGCTGGGGAGCAAAGATGAGCAGTTAGCATGCGTGCAGGAGGACGCAATCAAGCACAGATAACGCTTAAATTCACTCAGGAGTACAAAACAATTGGAATGATCTAATTTATTCTTTGACTGCATGAATCTTCTCAATGTTCTTTTTTATTGTTGTTTGAATAATGGGCTGGAATAAACAAGATTGAGATGTTTTATTTTAAGTACCTTTCTCACTCGCCCAGGTTCACTAATCCAACACACACAGAGAGAGAGAGAGAGAGAGAGAGAGGCTGGTGAAAGATGGCCGCTGGACATGGCTTCTCACAGCCGCCTGGCCCCGACCCCCCATGATCTTCCCTCTTATCTAGCCCAGATCCTGGCCTTTCATCTGGGCTAAAACCTGGGGGAGATTGGCCTCTGATGGGGTTTTTTTTTTTTTTTGGGCCCTCCCTCTCTTACACACAAACACAGACACACACACACTACGCTTCATTCCAGACCCCCTCCATCTCCAGGCTCTATCTTTGAGTCCCAGATGAGCATTGCTCTCACCTACAAGGGAGATAACAAACCCCACACTACTCTGCTCCCTGCTCTTTCTCAAAACTCCTTACATTTTCATCCCCGTGCCCCCCCCCCCCCCCCCCCCCCCCCCCCCATACCAGACTCGAGTAGAAGGGAAACTCCGGCCTGTCCACTGTTGTGGGAGCAAATGCAGGACCCTGCAATAGAAACCGCTGAGGCGAGATGTTGAAGGCATCGGGGGTGCCACCACAACGCGGCTCTCTGCATGTTCCTGACATTTCGCAGAGCGCCGCCTCTCGCCCAGTCGCGGCGCAGCCTGACAATAGGCAGGTTGTTTTGGCTGGTCGGCCCGGAGCGTTCCATTCCAGGTGGGCGCCTGCTCCGTCCCCACACTGCCCTCCTGCTCAACCCTGACCCGTTTCCAGCATAAACAGCAGATCCTCACCTCTAACCCTTCTGGCTTTACCTGATAATCTGTCTCTGTGGATCGCCCCCACCTTGTTTTTCTTTTTTCCCCTCTCCCTCCCCCTGGTGTCTCACATTCTCTCATGAACCCGTTCTTGGTGTCACCCTTGCCCTGACCTCTGACCCCAGTCAGATCAGAGCGTTGGGCGTTTAAAATCCCGTGGCAGATTGAGTAGCATCCGTGACCTCCGTGGGCATTTTCTCTGTGGTTTACCCGTCACATTCAGCATGTACCAGTGGGTCAGACCCAGTCTTGAAGTGGGGGGCATTTCGAGCCACGTGAGCCAACGTTATACAGCTAGACTTCTGTGGCTATGAAGAACATTTAGACCCCTCACCCTCCAATTTGATAGATTACGTTTTGCCCATTTATCCACACACAGAAACTCTTCGTTACAAATAGAAAACAACTGCTTGAATTTCTTTCTATTGTACACAAGTTAGTTGGGTCTTCATTATGTTCTTGTATTATTTTAAAAGATCTTGCATCTCCAGATACTGTAGAACTTGATTGGAGGCAAATTCTATTGACTGGACATGATTTAGAAAACACAAACACAGGTATGTCAAAGTGAACACCTAAAATGAAGAGGTGAGACCTATGACAATTGGGAGCTGGCCAACCAGACAATCAATGAGAAACTGAGTTGAAGTTGTATCATGACGTGTTTGTCACAACTTGTACAAGTCTCACTTCCAGCAATGTGACCACCTGCTCACCCCCAGGTGGGCCACACTCCATAGTGCCGTGTGACCAGCAGCCAATCCCTAGGAACTCTCTGGAAACTCGGGCTCTCAATAGATCATTCAAAAAGGACTGATTAATCGCACATTTAAAAAAAAAAAAAAGAAGCATTTATCGCATATTTATTCGTTTGTTTTTCTTAGACTAAATATTTAAAGTTTGACACATGAAGGATTCCTCTGCACACTTCTTCTGTTCGTTTTACTCTCAATGCAAAAAGCTAGTGGCTACTTTAAGAAATACAGATGGAATAGATTCTTATGTTTCCTTTACTAGATGTTAAGCAGATTTTTTTTATTTTTGCCTTCTTTGAACTGCCTTTTTTGGAACCGTGTTAAAATGACCATTTGGAGAACACAACTACACCATCTTTATGTAATGCTAGCCCTTGGTTTTCTCCTGTCTGTTTCATCATGTTTAGAAGCGGGTTTACAGGTGGTTTTCATGTGGATTATGCAGATAGAAGGACGCTGAGGTTCTTTGTAGACATTGTGACTGCACTGTTCTGTGGTCATCACAGAAACTCACTTACTGTATTAGGTACCAGAAGGGCTGAGGACATTTTGCAACTGCTAGCTTCAGGGCCTCCTGTGAAAAGTTCTCACCCTGGAGTTGGTCCACTGCTTCAAACAATTCAATTCATTTTATTTTGTATGATCCAAAATGGCAAATTCCAAATTTGCCTCAGAAGGCTTTACAGTCTTGTCACATGCGACATCGGCACAAGGAAAACTCCCCAAAAAAACGCTCCACCCCACCAATATTATTTAAAGCAGCTTATATATTTATTGCAGCCAAATCAGCAGAATAACGTTTTCAGACTGCCACAATCATTACAAGTGCAGAACTCCAGATTTATTAAGAGCAGAATCTGCGTTTAATAAAATCACAATAAGTGCCAAACCTGTAAATCTCTCGATTGCACAATTCACTCTTTTTCTGCTAAAAATGAGAACATCCTGTACATAGAAAAGTGGACAGAGGAAGCAGGTTGCTTAGTGGGGAGTTTTGCCCTTTTTATTGGCGCTAAACTAAATCCATGGATTGGAAGACCGCTGCAAAAATAGAAGATATTTTAAGACCCCCAAACCAGGAGACAAATACGAGTTGGTTGGAGACAATGTGGCTCATTGGAGGCAAATCATCTCCACACATATATCTGTGTCACACAGGCTCTATATTGGAATGGTATTCACAGTTCATCAAGCGCTGTATTTCACACTCAAAGGCTCCGGATTCTGGGCCACGTTTTGTTTTTTTAATCCAGACCAGAAGCTGTGGCCCTTTGGAGGCAAATCGAAATAGAAATCACCAGAAACTGTATAACCGCCTTCACTAAAACTTAAGTCCAGAAACATTTTGGAAATATTGAAAATTGGAAAAGTTGACTTTTTCAAATTTAGAATAACTTAATACAATGTATCCAGGTGTATGTATGTTTTTTTTCTTCAAGATTCCGTTTTCCACATCGAAACATACAACATATACTTTTTTTAGTTTGGTTCAACTTTTCATCATCAGGTCCAAATTTAAGAATGGCGCCCCTTTTAGTTTGAGCCTAAAGCTCAGCTTTACTCCATGTTGAGTAAACCTAAGGCGTTGAACGTGGTAAACGTAGCCTTGGTAACGTTGGCAGTGCAGTTGCACTTGTAGACCAAAACCAGGCGACGGGTTGTAACGTTTGCTGCTTGGTTCCTCCTGTGTCTTCCTGTCCCTGCTTCCTCCTGCGACAGTCGTGCTGCCATCTGTACATCCGAGGAAACATGCGTGTGCAGACGCTCGAGACGTAGCGGCAGCAGCATACGATAGAAACAATCCGAGTACGTGATCAGATTAGACATGAAATCACCTTCCGGAAACACATTTACATAGTAATGAGCAAACTTGGCAGGAGGAGATTTGTGTTTTCAGTGCTTCCTGCATTCTTAGAATGATCGGGGTGCATTCCATTTGTATCTCACTGTTTAGCATTGACTGCATGGATTTACAGTTACAATCTTAGGGGATGTATTTTGTGGAGTTACTTGGTTTCAGGTGATGTCTGCTGATTAAAGCTGTTGCTACACCTGTTCTTTCTCCCTCATGTCCAGCTGTAAGCTTTCACATGGTAGAATGAATCGCCAGGCGCTTTCGCCTCCACCACAGACTCCCACTTTCTGTAGCTGCAGGAAAGGCCCAGAGGAACACGCATCCCATGTTATCACGTGTTATTCCACCCGCTCTTCGGCCAAAGTCACAGGAAGACAGGAGCCAACTATCCACACAGAGGAGGAATAGTTATATGGAGCCGTAATGTGGTAGGGGTACTGTATAAATAATCTCTACACGCAGAAACACTTCCAGCTGTTACACAACAGGCCTGTCTTTCTTAACGCATTTTGCTCAACTTGCTTTGAAAATAAATATAGAGGTGGAGAGGGGGGGCCAAATGGGGTTATGGACAAATTCTATTGTTGAATATCTGCCTTTTGAGACACCTCCAGATTGTTGCACTCAATGCTGATAATGCAGAGCGGAGTCGGTCGTGATGTGAAGTTCAAACTTCACAGGCTGTTTACAATTAGGCCCTTTGATGCATTCCCCTGTAATCTCTCCCTCCGTTGCAGCTCCAGATTTTAGCATTGCTACAAGCGAAGGGAATTGTGCCTTTGTTTTTAAAGCCATACCTGTGGCTTTTGATTGATGGATGGAAACTGTACAGTAGATTTATATAACATAGAGTTGTTTAAAACCTCAACCTGAGGTTATAGAAACCCCAAAGACTTTAGTAGTATTTTGTATCAACACAGTAAGAGTGGCAATCCACTGAGTGGAAAAGCCTCATCCCCATTGGATAACCATGAACCGTTATTTGTGAAAGGGATGATGGAGTAAATCCGGGGGCATCCTCCTTGGCTTTGGCCACGTTGCACTGCTGTTCTGTGCAGGGGACACGAGGGGAGCCCCTCTTCATCTAGTACAGATCCTGCCGTTGGGCAGCTTTCATGCTTCACTGGCTGATCCTTCCAGGATGTGGGGGGGGGCGCAATAAGTAGTGCAACCCCCTCTGCAGAGCCCGAGCATGTACCATGGCTACATGCTGAGCCCAAATCAAAGAAGGCAGTTTGTCCTTAGCCTGGGGGGGATTGGGTCTGCTGTGTGAGACCAGAGAGACATGGCTGATAGGACAGCTTGTCACACTTGTGCAGATGCCTGTATTTTTTGACATTGCGTTTGCTTCTCTCATGCTTAAGTTGCACAGTAACAACACCATCAAAAGAAATGATCCTTTCGCAATAAAGTTACATTTACGGTCACAATCTTGTAAGCTTTCAGAGGGGCACCAGAGGAAGTCATAGAGCCAATTATTCCTATTAAAACACATCTAAAACTACCATCATAGAGTGTTGGAATATTGTTATTTTTGTAACTTTTTGTCAACAGGTTAGGGCCGAATTTCCATTTTAAGGCTTAAAGGCTATATGGTGTCTTTGCAATAGCGAATGAAACTGTTTCTTTCTGTGATTCTATTTCAGTTGGTAGCCAGTGAGTCCAGCCTTTCAGATGAAGAGCCTTCAATACAGGAGCATCGCCCCCAAGGCCCCGGCCGTGGTGCCCTCCCCCTCCCCTGCGCTCCTGTCCTGCCAGCCTCCCTCTGCGGTCCCTGAGGCTACCACCGCCTCCAGCCCCAAGTCCATCATTATGCCCACCCAAAACTACGCACTGATGCAAATAGCAGGTCAGGATGGCACGTTCTCTCTGGTGGCGCTGCCCCCTTCTGTGTCCCCTCAGACACCTCAGCAACAACAGCAACACACCCAAAATAACCTGAAGTTGCCAATTCCGAGATACCAGCCAGTGAGGAGCAAGGGGACCACGGATAAGGTCAAGTCACCACCACCATCTGCTAGGGTTAAAACGGCCCCCAAGGTTGCTGTGATGGCACAAGCCAAGTCAGTTGTCAGTGTGACATCAACAATGAAAAAAAAACAACAGGAGTGCAAGCACACAAAAGAAACCCTAGTGCCCAAAGAAGAGCCTTCAGAGCAAGTCATTCTGATTGACCCAGCGTCCTCTGACATCTCTGTCACTGCTTTACTCCCGGACAATGCCGTACTGTACCCAGGTTCCCAGTTGGAGCAAGCACAAGATGCTTCTGAACGTCCTGCTGCAACCAGTCTCATTCAGAATCTCCAGTATCCCCAAACTGCCTACAATGGTTCCCCTGGGAAACCCCAGGAGGAGAGTAACACCACACTGAGGCTGTGCCAATCAAAGTCCGCCGCAGCCCAGTCCCCGAGCAGTATCACTGTCCTGTCTTCAGCCATCTTCAGCAAAGCAGTCCAGATCATCCCGTCCCCACCGAAAGGTAAACTGCCCATTATGCCCTACTCTAAAATGAAGAGCACCCTTATCCCAGCTGCCAAGCTCAGCAATTTATCCCCAGAGAAAAAGGGTTTCTCTTGCCCGACCGGACTTACCAGTTCCTTAGAAACTTCATCCGAGACACTTGAGACTGCTGACACCTTGGGTCACAACCAGCTGCCAAAATCAACTCTTCAGCACCAGGCCAAGGCTACATTCATGCCTGTATTGGAAAACCTCCAGAAACCGCCTGGCAAGAAGAGGGGAAGGAAGAGAAAGACAATGGAAGACATTTTGGCATTTGAGGCAAGAAAGAAGAGGTCGTTGTCTTTCTTCTGTAGACGGGTCCCAGAGAAACCACCAGCAGTTGTTCCAGGCTCCAAACCAAAGGAAGTGGACATTTCAAAGAAGTACCGCAGCATCCGGCCCAAGCCAATTTTGGTTATGGAGACCGTCTCCCAACTGGTTAATTTGCCTGCTATTACCCCAGATGGCCAGGAACAGGAGCTTGTTCTTGGTCATCAGCTCTCCACCACGACCACCACCACCAAGCCCCTGGACTGTCCTCCCCAACCAGCCCCCGTAGCCCTCCACTTGAGAGGGGCCTCCCATCCGCGGGTGTTCATAGGCAGCCGTCCACTCCATCGTTGCCCCACCTGCAGTCGCTGTTTTCAATTCAAGCATCACCTGCAGAGCCACATGAACAGCCACACTAACCAGCGGCCCTACGTGTGCCCAGTGTGCCGCAAAGCATACGCTCACTCCGGCAGCCTGAGCACCCACACCAAGCTTCACCACTCCGAGGTACGCCCCCGCCGCTCCCTGAGCTGCGAGTTCTGTGAGAAAGCGTTTGGATACGTAGGGGTTTACTTCAGTCATTTGAGAGAGGTCCACAAGGTGGTTCTGACTGTGGAGCCATCCATCAGCCACCACGAGGATGACCTGTCTTTGGAGGGGTGAGATTATGGATTGAAGCACCGACTTTTTTGTTTCACCTTAAAGTAAAGTTAAAGGCAGATGATATGCCAACTCATCAATTTAATGTTTACATGAATTGAATAATCACGTTTAAGTTTTTCCAGTTTAACGTTTACAAGTTTTAACTAAGTATTGAATGTTGTTTTCCTCACAAGGGGCAGCTACCCAGAGCCATCAGATGACCAATATCGCGAAGACCCCGTGGAGCTGCAGATTAAATGTGGCCGCTGCCAGGCCATCACTCCGACTTTTGCAGACATGAAGATGCACTTGCTGTATGTTCATGGGGAGGAGGTGCAAGTCCCACTACACGATGACCAAGTGCGGGTTGGCCGCGAGGCTGAGAATGAGCTGGTGAAGCACGCCGCCCACTACTGGCGACAGCTCAACGAGAAGCGCAACCTGGTCAAGTGCGGCAGCTGCGACGAGGAGTTCATTTCCTTCTCAAAGCTCAAGAAGCACCTCATGTCCCACCACCGTGCAAGGGACGGGGTGGACAATGAGAGCTTCTCATCTCCAGATCGGCGTGGAGGCCTTGGCATCCTTGCAGCTGGCGCAGTCTTTAACTGCGTGCTTTGTAGCGAGATGTTGGACAGCAAAGAGCGCGTTGTGGAGCACTGGAGGAGTCGCCACCACTGTGAGCAGCCCGACCTTCTGTGGGAGGCATTGAGCTCCTATCCTGGTCAGGAGGAGGCAGAGGCGGACGGGGACCTGGACACTCCTGCTCCGAGCCCTCACTATCCAGCCTAGCCCTCACGTGGCCATTGAGACCTTTACAAGGACTCCTTCTGACACACACTGAGTCCTAACAAATGGCATCACAGGGAAGGAGGGTTTCTGTTATGTCTTTTATCACCAGTTGAGACATTTGGCTTGGTGCTGAAAGAAAAGAATGTCAAGCCAATGGTGAAAAATCAGATTTTATATTTAATTTTATTTGTCACGTTTTATTGATTGCACTGTTTTGTCTTTGGACGTTTTGTTTGAAAGTATTTAATATTCTGTTGGATCATTATTTTCTACTGCTTATTGAAACGTGAAATGGGTCATTTAAAACCTGGCTGACACAGTAATACTTTCAACGTGTAATTTCTCCCAAATACTCACGGTATCTAGAAATGCAGATAATGTAGTTTTACATCATCCATGGGTGCCACCCATGGTAGTGGGTCTTTACACCAACAAAGCCTCCTGTGACCATGAGTCTCAGTACAAAACCCTGACTCTGAAGTGGTGGATCGAGTGGCGTCTTGCCAGGCTTGCAGGCTCATTGCTAACTGACAATATATCTTTTATCTTGCTGTGCTTTTAGCTCTCTTTGCAGGTAGGGTTGCCAGCCGTCCCGTATTACCCGGGACAGCTCCAGTCCCGATTTCCAATCACAGCCTGCTAAGTCAATGACGCTGGCGCTGCTCATTGTGCAAGTCCGGCTGCCGACTGCTAGCACCCCCCCGTCGACCGCTAGCACCCCCCCCCCCCCACCAGGTTCGGTAGTGAGTACTCATTAAGTGGTAGGTCACTAGGGTAAGTTAGTCATTCCAGGCTTTAGTGCAAAGCTGCATTGAGTTCAATTCACATGTATTTTTAATGTGTATGGCAGATTCCCGCCAATCCCAGTCCTGGCGGGCTGAGTACGTTTTTAAAGGTTCTGCCAATATGAACGTTGCAGATGACAGATGTTGTCCAGTCAAGGGGCCTATTCACATGTCCCGTACCATACACTACACCAAAGGCACTTCCTGAGGTCGGCATTACAAGCAAAGACAAAGTGATGGCGTTCAGTTCCTCAAAGTCTCCTGTACTCCTTCCCCCTTGAAATCTGGCTCAATGGGCTCCACTTTGATCCCAAGTGGCACCAGGGACAGAGCGTCAGCGTGTCCAGTACTCATTGCCAGACATTGAGACCTTTGGGCGGAAGCCGATGTCTGATTGCTGTGGTTTCCTTGGGAGTAATCCCTTGATGCCAAGAGGCTGTGGGGACTGAGGCCTCTTTATTGGGGCCGGGTACAGTTTGGCAGCGCTGGACCATCAAGCAATGGAGCATGCATCAGAGATTTGAGCCCAATTTACGTCCGCCAGCTCAGAGTATTGTCGGGCACTGCAGCCTTTGCTAGGTTGGCACCGGCATGTTCTCAATTGGGTAGATAGCACCGCGGCAGTTTATAATGTCATTATTATGACGGGCGGAAACAAGTTCAAGCAGCGTCTGCATGTGTTATTTCTGACATTTCCCATGTCCTGACCCCTAGGGCCAGTCCTCTCCCAAATGTGCAGAGAAGGGCAATGGCCTCCCCCGCCAAGGCCACTCTCAAAAAGAAGAGAGATTCCACCCAGAAGTAGTGGAATGGAGTTGGAGCACTAATTGCAAAGAGGAAGTGGACATCTTTGCCTTAAAGACATCACTGTATTTGTTCTGGTAATTCCAGCATAATGTAAATGACTAGTCCTCTGGTGCAGTATACCTCACTTAGTTAGACCTTGATAGCCTGCGTTCTCTACGCTTTCCCCCAAATTCCACCCAGAAGGTCTTATGCTTGACAGTCTAACAGGGAGGCCGCATTCAACTGCAAGAAGACCCCAGTCAGGTTTGTGAAACTGCTTCATGGGGAGTCATGGCGCCTCCCAAGGTAACCGAATCTATCTCATCTTGACTATCGCATTGAGCATACAGATCACCCTCTCTTGTGTTTGTCTAGCCGTTTGAGGCGCTCCCTCTAATAGGTCTATGAAAAAAAAAATTGTATCTTAAAAAAGGTGGACAGTACATGTCGGGGTAGCAAAGAGCTGCTTGTAGCCATCATTCTGTGTTTCCTGCAGTCATGGTTTGTTTAGTGGTATTTCAGTAGGCAGAGCACCAAACATGTGTGCTACAAAGGATTGTTTCTAACACAAGAAAACCAAGTGTGCAGTATTCGGTCCACCAGCTTCACCTGAGAAGGCAAAGGACCCATCAGAGCATCTGTGGTTCAGGTGCTCACGGTCTATGGAGGCCACTTACAATCGACTTTTGGTTTTGAATTGGGGTTGTAAGAAAAGTCCACCACTGTCAGGAAATCGCCTGCACCTGGTACCAGGAGGTGTCCCCATTCTAAGCAGCTTCAGATGATATCTGTGCTGGTGCCACCTGGCTGTCTTCATGTAACTTCGGTCACTGACTGGCGGTCTGGAAGAAGCAAGTAGATTGAGCGTTAGAAACGTAGTGGGATGGAACAGACTGGAACGCAGAGGCATTATGGTTTTGTACTGGTCCTTGAACCCACATTTTATCTTCGGGCTGCATTGTCTGTATGAGAACCTGACCTGAGCATATGTCTAGGTCTAACAGTGATCCAGAATTAATACAACTGTAGATACTTTTCATAAATCTCATTTATGTGCACCTTTTTGGAGTGCTCAGATTTCTGACTCCACCCAAATGAAAAATTCCATTTAAAAGTTTTAAATGAAAACATCTCATTGTAGAAACAGTATCACTGGATTATCCCGAGAAAACTTATTTTTTATAATTCTTTAAGCACAAAAAACAAAATTCCATTCACCTCCATTTCAGGGGCCCTCAGGCAGAAATCTTAAAGATCATCTTACCTCAACTGAAATTAACAAATGTCCATGGCTACATAGCACGAGGGTTAAGAGAGAAAACGTTTTTTTTCTTTTATTTGGGTGGTTTGAATCTTTTTTTAATATGCTGTGAAATGTCAATCTCATAACTAGGGCACACCAGCTGACAATTAATCAATTGGCCTTGGATTGTAACAGTTTAAAACAAATCCTTCAGTGTGAATAATCATTTCATGTACTATTGCTCCTGTTACGGTAGATCAATATTTCAGAAATGACTTGAACTTGTTGAGGGCAGCATTAGGGTCCTGTGACTAATCAGACCCATGAAGGAACACTTTCCTAACCAGCACCCAAGTGACATCCTTGTGGCCTTCTGAAAAGAAATGTGTGCGTAGTGTGGCTTACCGTCAGTATGGTCATCTCCAGGCCAAGTTCCATCTCTGGCCTATTTGTGTATTCTGTGATATGCCACGGGTTTATTCATTCTAGTGATTGTAGAAGTGAGTATTTCATTACGCTTTCTAACCACTGAAAGAGTACTTTTATTTGAAACCATCCAATTGCCTACCTTTTGTTGCCATGTATGCACCTGTAGAATCCCCCGGACTCTATTATTGGAGTTAATATAAACTGTTGTTTAGTCCAGAAAATATGCTATTTTATACTCTAGATTAATACAGAGATCTTTGAGTATATTTATGCTTGTTGTTGGTCCTTAAAAACCCAGCAGGGGAAGGCTTTTTTGTCTTGTTTCTTGATGGGAGGCCATTACTACATGGCCAGTACCTCTGCTAACAGTTGTCTGTGTTTACCTTTCATATGAAGAAAAAAAAAAAACATAACAGGGTAAAGTGAATGTACCTGAATGTTTTCAAAACCCTACCAAAAGTATATGTGTGTATATATATATTAGTATATATATATATATTAGTCTTGTTCCATATAGAGAATATATTGATATTGACAAAAAGATACATATATATGCGTTTACATATATATATATATATATATATATTTACATGGAGTAACTAGTGAAACAGCTGCTGTGTTCTGTCCTAGTGGAGAAATAAAACAAGAGATAAATATATCATTGCCAACACTGGCAACAAAAGCCATGTAAAGCTGTCCTTATGTGTCTGACACAAAGGGCAACGCACTGATGTGTAAATGTTGCACTGAGTGGTCTGGATGTCAAATGCCATGTTTGAGTGTCCATCAGTGAACTGTCCTTTGTTTTCAGGCCTTCAACATAAACCAGGAATTTACACATTGTAGGGGTTAGACTCTTTTCTTCTCAGTTAGATGACCATATATGACTGTCACCGTTGGCACAAATTAGAAAGTGAAAAATCCCACATTAGGTGGTGTGATGTGTTTGACTCAATATGTTGACTGTGTCCAAAAAAACAAAAAATGAGCGCTAGTGACGGTCCGTACCTGGGATAACTCGCTCAATGAGAATAAAGGTATGCTTTGTTGAGGGAAATTGTGACTGCTGTGTTTATACGTCACTGGGACTGAAGTAAAATAGCATACAGGCAGGTTATCCTCTTCATTCTATATGTATGTCCTTTAATTTCATGTGGGCTGAAGTGAGAAAGTGGGCACATTTATCCCTGCTTTGCGAGGAATGCCCGCCTTTTTTCCTGTCTGCTTTGCCAAAGCATTTAGGTGCACAGCTCTTAAGGTGTGTAACACATAAACCATCAGTATGTGGGGAAAAAACCGCTTATCCTTCATTGACTTCGACCCTTGCGACCCTTCATAGGAGAAGTCCATCTCAGGCAATATTGCTCGAGAGACGAGGTATACTGTGTAGCAGGGCTGACACAGGGCAAACGGATTTAGTTTGTGTAGAATAAGCTTGTTATTTTATAAGAACGATTGCAATGAATGTAACAATGAATGTGTTGGTAGGAGATTTGAACATAGACTTGGTGGCAGTCTGAATCTCTCCAAAGGTGTTGCTATCTGCCCAAGGCATCAATAGCCTCTCTATGGGCCTCATCCACTGCAGCAAACAGGACGACAGTGATGTCATCGAGACATTCAGAGCATGGAAATCACTTGCACATCATTTTGGAAAGGTGTGTGCAGGATGTAAGGATCAAGCAGTGGGCAAGCCGAAGGGATTTGCCGTAGATAGTCCTTCCATCTGTCTGTTTAAGCATCAGAACCTTCTCCAAAGTGTCTCTACCTTTTAGTTTGAACACGCACTGCTGTGTCTCTCCTTCTAGCTAGAACCACACAAGAGTACAACAACTAGCTTTGAATTGCAACCTGATAGTAGGTTGGAGCCTGATGAGTTTCAGAAAAAGGTTTCTATGGTCTGCAATGAGCACAAAATAATAGTTACATTCCTTGTGAAGGCTTCATATTTAATGGATGCAGATAGCATTACTATCTCCATTTCCCCTCTACGCGTCTTTTTCTACTTTGCACGGTACATTTAGAGCAAAAGGAGACACTGAACCCCTCGTTCAATTCACAGACCACAGACAAATAAGTTGGTAGGAGGGTGCGTTTTCTATTTGTTTCCATGCCGTCAGGACCGAAAGCTGTCTTCTCTACAGAAGGCCCAGCCCTTGTAGTCATTGCCACAGCAGTGAGGAATGCAGGTCCTCAGCTCTAATTGATTTGGAGGCAAATGTCCCTTCATCAAAGGTCAAAGGTCACTTCTGGTGCGATTCCTGCTGCCACTCAACAACAGCCCGAAAGAGAAAAAAAGCGACTCACTGACACAATTCCAGCTCGGCAAGGTTTACACCGACTCCTCCACTTCTTAGAACTACTTTACACGGACTCAAAGGTTTCAAATGAGAGTGAACCAACTTCAGGTGTCTTTCAGCTCTGGGGGAACACACAGATGAAGCTGCAACATCAGTACATATCGGGGGCCCAACCTAGCCTCGCCATCGCAGGCGCAGATAAAAAGGAGAGCGCTACACGCCGATGCATATTTCCCTTTAATCAGAGCTACCGAAGCCGCCACACTGCGCTCCCACCTCACCGCGGCTCTCAGGGGGACAGGGGAGATCAAAGCCCACCCCCTACCTGCTCCACCCCTCCTCGCTGCTTATACATGATCAGTGGGAAAGAAGGAGAACGGTTCTGTCTTTTTCCTTTGCTTTCTCTCGTTCGGTTTTCAACACTTACTGCGGCCCCAAGAAGTGTCAGGATTGAGCAAGATAGGTGAGGGGAAAACCGCTATGTACAACCCCAAATGTCTTTTGCTTAGTGTGTGTACTTGTTAAGCTCTTTTAATTCTGACAACATCCAGGGGGAGACGCCAAATATCCAAACTGGCGTCACTGGGAGACTGCCAGGAGGAGATTTATGGGACAGTAAAAAAATGACCCGAACTGACTACAGATGTTCTCGAGAACAATTTAGGTGGAGTGTAATGTGAGTGCAACATGCAATCATTTGGCTGACGGAAGCTTCACTCCCACCTTCTCACTTGTCACTGTTCATGCTCTGTTGCTAGTCTGCCTTAATACACTAACATCCATGAAGCCTCTGTCTGCATGTGCGATACGTTGGTGATACGTGTGCACATTTATCAAAGTGATTCTACGGTTTCATCAAAGATTCATCAAGCCTCCTGGATGTCAGGACTTAGATGTACAAATCGGTAATCCCACATCTATGAACTCTCTCTCTGTATGCTCTCTCTCTCTCTCTCCTGTTTTGGAGATGTGATCCGCCCTTCCCTTCCCTGCTGCCTCTCGGTCTCGGGTTTCAAAGCGTCCCGTGTCTGCTCACCCTCTCAGATTAGTCATCTAATGAGCAGCAGGGCTGATCAGGTGAATAATTAATGATGGCCGGCTGGAGAAGGCATCGATCCGAGTCGGGCTGAGGCTCTAAATGGAGCAGGGATGGAGACACCTCAGGAGGATGAGCAGGCACAGGTACATCACTGTGTGGGCATAGAGAGACACATCTGAAAGATGTAGGCCTTCACCCGTTGGATGAAACTCAAGCCCCACATTGTGCAGCAATGTCTGTTCTGTTGAATCATGTTTGAGCAATTTGTGGAGTTATTGATTTAAAATGACCCAGAACCTTCAAAGGGACCAAAGGGTAAGAATCATTAGGCTTGTGATGCATAGACTACCACCTATGATGACTTGACAACTCTACATTGATTTATTTGTTGCGTTACTTCTGTACCTCTCTAGGTGCACTCTAATTATCTAATCCCAAATCTTTTCCTAGACCTAACTGGACCTAACTTTTACTGAACCTAACCCAGTAGTGGAGCATGACGTAAGACCAAAGTTCGTTTAAGCTCTGACTTTTTGGGTTAATCAACATGTGAATAGAAAGATGCCAATGGGAAGTTGTTTTTTTATATCCTATGCATTGTTGTATGAGGACAGAAGGGAGCAGATTAGGTCAATCATTCCCATGGGAAGAACTTCACCATTTCTCTGCAAGACTTTCTACTTGCTGCTACTGCTGCGATAAAGTCTTGCTTGACATCTTTCGAGACACCCCTAAAAGTCTTTCTGACAATACGTACTAGTAGCAGTTAGTCATAATGGTCATTGCCTAGATAACATGAAGGGTTGAATAGTAAATTGAGACCCCTTGAGACAAACTTCCTTCTAAAGATCTGATTTAGTGTACAGGGAGGAACTCCTCGCCGGTTCCTAGCAAGTACCTTAACCAAACACACATCTTTCTCTCCTGTTTCATTCCCATTCTGGATCAAATAGTCTCTCCAGCATGAGAAGTGACAGTACAGCTAGCTGCGCCAAATCAAAAATATGCTTTTGATTTGTAGGAGAAATATTTTTCTGCCAAAGGACCAAGCTTAGCCAACCGCCCCAACCTCAGTGAGACGCCCCAACAGTGAGATTGCGATTGTGTTACAACTGTAAATAAAAGATGTATGCACTGAGACTAGACGCTCTACATGCAAGGTGTGTGGACAATGTCAGGACAGGTTAGCCTGGTTTTAACCTCCAAGCCAGCATGCACTTTATTCCTGTACAGGAAGTGCACAAAACCCATCTCTCAGCCCTACGGAGTGCACACCTTCTTCTGACATGGAGCCGATGGACTGATGGAGTGTTGGTGACATTGCTCCAAGTTCGCCCGGCCTCTTTGCCTCCATGTTGCTTCAGTGGGGAATCCGCTCAGGGGTGCTATTCATTGCCTTTTTGTCCAGATGGTCAAGGGCTCCCGGGGTGCAGCGGGGCCCAAGGGGGACTCCTGCCATCTGTTCCCATCCTCTCTTCTCTTCTCAGATAACTCTATGAGCCTCGGCCCGCTCAATGTAACAGGGCGCCAGAGCTGTTTGATCCTGCCCCCACTCGGTGATTCTCCTCGACTGGTGAGCAAATAAAATCAGCTCACCTTATTGTCGAAACATCTACACCACCTGTCACGACAGGTCAATTTTACCCATGTCCTGTCCTCATTCCTTTTCTATCAGCATCTATTCCTGCTTTCTGTGTGTGTGTGTGTGTGTGTGTGTGTGTGTGTGCGCGTGCGTGCTTTGGGGGGGGGGGGGTTCCGACATAATTCAAATGAGGCAGAGCATCTTTCTGGAGTCATCTTGGCTCCGGGGAATGTGACGGGATAACGGGATGCTAATGTTGCCCTTTGCCTTTGGGGAATTGTGTCTGTCTGAGCAGTAACCTACATTTAGTGGGCAGACTTACACATAAGGTTAATGAATCAGGCCTGCTGGAAGATGAATGGGCTCAGCATCTACACACACGTAACAATCGGCAGTGCAATCATCAGACGCAGAAACGCGCACGGACGCACTCACACACACACACACACACACACACACACACACAAACAGGGAGCTTTCTGTTTGCTGTAGCGCAAAAGCTAACAAGGTTAGCAAGTAAGCAGGCATCCAAATGGGTAATTTATTTATTTAGTCTGGCTCCGAGGAGCCGTGGGCGGGGACTAATAAGTGGAAGAAGGTTCCTGAGCAAAGAACTGTGTGCAAGTGTGTGTGTGTATGAGAGAGAAAGGGAGGGTTTGGTTTGAGAGACGAAGCCCTTCATCCGCCCATTGTTTCTTTTCACTCCCACCTGCAATTAAAACAAAAAAAGACAAGTGGGGAAATTCCCATCACTGATTTGATAGGTCAATTAGCTCATGCATATCTAATGTCTGAGGCAGTCAACTAAAGATCGAGTGGATTAAGGAGGGCAGCTTGTCCGAGGCGTGATGGGAAGTAGATGTGTTGGATTACAGGGTAAGTAAGGTTGTGTGTGTGTGTGTGTGTGTGTGTTAAACAGAGAGAGATATGCTCCACACCTCCACCTCCATCTCGTCTCCTGTCCCTTCCCCCCACGATGGCGACCCCGGCTGAGATCCCCCCCCTCCCCCGGGGAAGACCGCCATCCGACTTGCGTTGTCAAAATCGATTATATTCATGGCCCTCTTTTCTCCTCGGCAGCATTTACATGAGTCACATTTTTTCTGAAGCATTCACTTTCCTTGCTTCTTTCCTTGCCTCCGCTATGTTCCCAACACACCTCCCCGCCCTGTGCACACTGCCTCGAGGCCCCAACACTGTCAGGACCCGAGAATAATTCCCCTCCTTTTCCACCGCTTTTGGGAGGAAAAGCGGCGCAGGGAGATTAATCTGCAGCGATGTGCTGTGGGGGAAAAAAATGAAATAAAGGAGAAGAGAAGCGAAGCCGCGAGGCACAGCCTTCCTGCTAAGCATAGCAAAAAAACATAACTGTCCACCTCAAGAGGAGGGAGATGGAGGAATTACAAAGCGGAATGACAGGGTGAAAAGGGACAGTAAAAGAGAGTTACTCACCTTGGACACTGGATGCATGATCTCAAAGGCAGCTGAGTTTGCTCAAAGGATAAAAGATGGAAGCCTTTAGCTCTCCTCCTGAGCCATAGCTGTAAAAACATCTTTCAACATGAATGCAAAGCAGAAATGTGCTCAGGTATCATAGGTCTTATTGAGCAGCAAACAATATGACCTAGGGCTGATATGTGGGAGGGTAATCAATACCCTCCCACATATCAGTGATATTGAAGATAATCAATACCATGTTACCTGCCAGAGCACAGCCAAGGAGAGGTCTTGAATGCCTCACTGACCCTAACAGCTAGAAGGCAGGGAGGGTTGGATAGCAACCGCCAAAATGCTTTGGGGTTCAACCTGGAGTGTTTACCTGCCCAGAATATAATAACAATGCAGAATGGAGTAATTGCCCCCCCCCCCCCCCCCCCCCACCCCTCCATCCCCAACCCCAAGCGCTTCTCCCCTGCAAAACACCTGCAGCCCACACAGCCAGGCAGCCCCCTGGGAAATCACACATTAGCATTTATCCGTTTCATCTGATGCACTAATCACAGCCAAACATTTCAATAATACAACACAAGAGCAGTTACACAACCCAAAGAAGCGGGAAAAAAACCTATTTGCAGAGGTTGTGAAGCATTTGGCGGCGATGCTAAATGGTTGGATGGCTCGGGGTGGAGCCGGGGGCGAGCGGGTCATCCTGGCTGACCCCTACTTGTTCTCCATGTAACCACAGTGTGTTGAAATTTGTGAAATTTGCCAAAAGAATTCAGTGCAGCAGCTCCATGACAGACTGTAGTCTGTGCGGCTGAACGCGTTAGCCTGCTAACACACTCGTACTGATGCCGTTAACATATTTATCTTTAGCAGGTAACGTTCACCATTTAAGTTCAGCGTAACGGCACGCTAACATTAGCCACTTAACACACAGGGCACAGCTGATGCCGGTAGAGATGTCTTCAATTTTGTTGGTATTTTGGTCAGGAGATTCCTCAAAGTGAATCGGAGTCTTCCCCCTCGCTGACAGCTGACAGCTGGCGTTGGCCACTGGTTCAAAACCCAACCCGGCCGCGAAGTTATGGCCACGTGTTTCTGCTCAAACCCGACCCGAAACACACTCGGTATCTGTTCTCGCTCACACTAACTGGCAGGTTAGTTTGCACCCACTCTGGAACAACCCACGCAACAATTCATCAACTTCATGCAGTTCCCCCCCATTCAGACGCCAACCCTCTCCTGCAGCCTCTGCTCGCTTCCTGGAGCTTGGCAGGCCCCCGATCAGCCTCCCTGGCCTGCAGCGAGCAGGAAATGGCCTATTGTTCTGAGATAATGTGAAATATAATGTTCCTCTGCACTCTTGGAAGGGATTCCGCCCTGACAGCCTCATCGCTGTGGGCAACAGTAGGCGCCAAGTATACGAGCACCTGCCAAACAGAGACGTCCATCAGCAGAGCGGTGATGCTGGTTCACAGCAGAGGGAGGAGAGGGGAATCCCCTGAAGACTTGTGGGAAAACAGGCTCCACTCACACACGGCGTTTCACAAAAAAATCACCTCCGCCCACTCGGCGCAACCTGGGAGATTTTCTATCGTCTTCCGAAGCACACGTGAAAAAAAAAAAAAAAAAGCACCTTTTTGAGTGCATTTGAGGTGATGAAGAAAGTGAGGGGGGCGAAACCGAGACGGTGCAGGAGAGCTTCTTCACTCCCCCGTTTGGAACGGACCCGATTGAAGCGCTCTGCAGATCCAGCTTCCTGAAATCATTTCATCAATCCACACACGGTGAAAAGCGGCGGCCGGCGGGCGAACCAGAATTACACATGCTGTGAATTCCCCCCCCCCCCCCAGACACATGTAAGAAATTAGGGCCGCTTCCAAATGCGACCACATTGCGTCGGAGGGGCCTCGCGGCGCAGCTCGACATGACGAGGACCTGCATTCAGTCAGATGCCGAAACCCTCATTGATCATTACGCCGCTGAGCCGCACTCTCCCCGCCGTGGAAACAGAGAGGGAGTTTGTTTATTTGAATAAATCACTGGCCAAAAACTCATAAATATCCTTCGCAACGGTGCAGATTAACAAAGCCGTTTGCAGAAGAAGAAGAACATCGGGGAAGGAGAGAGGAACCTTCCACATTCGGTAATGGAAATGGAACCATGCTTCAACCATTAATGCCTACAGGAATAGGTTCATAGACACAACATGGCTCTCTTTTATCCTGCTCCTGATGAGTGTAAAGTCAGTATGCATTAGCAGGTTATTACTGTCATCTTTTCTTAACTTACTATATTAGCCCCTTTTTGAAGGGTAATTATGACCAGGCCCTCAAGTCCAAATCCAAAGAACTTCATGTCGGATCAGCTCAACAGCTGGCAGGTCCTGGAAGTTAAAAGGCCTTTTTCTGCTACTTGGATTAGCAGGTAGAGTTTCACCTCTTTCCACAGAGTCTATTCAGCTGTTGTCTGAGATAATGCGTCCTCGGGAACCGTGAAGAAACGCTCCTACAACTTCAACATTTTCACAAACGGGATTCTCTCTGAGGTGGAATATGTTGAGGGCGGCATATTCAGGTAATAAAAGGGTGTAAATCTGTCAGATTAGCTACAAAAATGAGAGTGTGTGGGATTAAGGTAAAGCATGGATGTGGCTCCTTTTGCTTTATTACTCATCTCACATTCAAGGGATCTTTTTTGGAGGAGGTACGCACCTAAATGGATTAAAGTCACAATTCACTCCACACACAATGCAGACATTTAGGCACATATCCTCTTCACTGTATCTCTGTGACTGCGCTCTTTGATGTTCAACCAGCCGCCCACTGTGACTTTCTTACAGCTCCTGAATTGTCTGTTCAGCAGGGCTTTGGCTCAGACATTTGGAGGTGCCTAACACTGCCATCTATTGTTCTTCTTCTAAAGGCTCTTAGGTTGTGCTTCACAGTTGGAACTGCATTGTTTGGGAGATTAAAGGAGGCTGTCCACGAGGCTCCACAGCACTGCGTGCAAGGTTTGTAAAATAACTTTTCTGATTTAATTCAATGACAAAGTGTGTCCCAACTTTTGACTGGTACTGTATGTCTAATATCTGCAGATTTTCCCAAAGTATAATATACAACAACCACTTTGTGGTTATTGTCAGGCAACTTTGTATCTTTGAGGTAGAACTTTTGTACCGCGTTTGAAAAGGGTTAATTAGGCACAAATCATTGAACGCCTCCTTCTAATTAGCCATTTTTGTAGGTGACAACTGAAAGTATAGCTTGTACTTAGGGGGGTGGGGGTTGGCTGTGGACGATGGGGGCCGATGGGGGGGGCGCGGTGATTCCTCTCCCACTCTGGTCGGTACCATATTTCAGATGGACGTTGGGGGGGGATCGGGAGCTCCCTCCGCCAATCGGCACTCCGCCAAGAGACCCGCCGTCCTCTGACTCTGATTGGTTTGTTTCAGGGGCGGGTAGGATGGGTTTTCACAGAATTGGGGTGGGATTATTTGCATGGTCTGCTGCATTGAAAACCCCGTCCCATATTGATTTAAAATAGGACGTGCTATTACATGCTCAAATACGGGATATACCGTATTTTAAGGGAAGGGTGGCAACCCTACTTTTACTGCTGATCTCAAGAAAAAGCCATTGCCATTTTTACATATAATTTATTTTTCATTATTTATTTATTCCAACAGTATGGCTGCAGCAACAAAATGATGAAATTGATAAAAATCGATTATTAAAAGTGTTGGCAACAAATTTCCTTATCGATATTCAGAGTATGATAACTACCTTATCATAACTTTTAAATATCCAATATAAATATCAAAAGTAAAATAAAATAAATATATTACAATATAAATATATTTATATAAAATCTATTAGAACATGTATATGTAAATATTGAGATGCAACTATGAACCTAGTTTGTTGGGGAAACACCCAATCAGTGTGTTGAGGAAAGACCAACTCAAAAGCCCCACATAACTTCATTTGGATAAAAAGTGCTTGTTTTCATCCATGTCCTGGTTGTGTGTCCTTACCGCTGTCCTGTGTGCGTCGCAGCCAATATACGGTGTTAGCAGGTAGCTAACTAGATAGCTAAACATCTCAGGGGTAGAAGTCTCTACAGAAGTGTCATACGTGCCGCTTCCCTTTCTCGCCGGTCCGTTGTCTGATTGTGAGGTCACGCTGATCTGGGTCCAGTTCTTGTACGTTATAACAACGTTATGAGCACCACCAGTAATGAGTATAATCATATGATTGAAAATACAGTTACATACATGTCTTCATAGCTAACATTCAAATGAATAAAAAAATCTGGTTCAGACAAATTGACTGATTTTGAACTGTTAATTATTGGTGCCTAGCTGCTTTACTTTAGTTGCAAGCAAGCTCAAGCTACATTTTATAGCACATTTTTGGAAATGAGTGGTTTTCACACATTCCTTTTTGGATGGTTTGTTGCCATGGTTATCTCCTAGAAATAAAAAATACGCAGAATCCAATCTTTTTATAATGTTCACACTACCATTATATGCCCACTTGCATCTCGAAAACGGATCATAATTCTTACAAGTACAGATGCAGAAGGGCCTCGTGCCTCCACAGCCGAGTTAGTGAATGCAAAAACAGGCCCATAAACGTGTAAGCAGACATAAACAACAAAGCCGTGCCTGTCGTGGACCCTCTCCCGCCACACGCCGTTGACTCGGCTACGGCGATTACAGCGCTGCGCACCATGCTGTCTGAGATTACAGGGCTGAGTTACACCTGATGCCCGGGGAAAGTGCTCCGTACTTTAAATATTTAATCAGTCCCTTCACCGAGAAGCAAACCAAGCGAGGCACGAGTTGCAGAGAGGAGTTGTGGGTGGGAGGGAGGGGGCTTTCCCTGGCTGCATTTTGTCTTCATGCACACGTAAGTGGGCGGACACACACATAATGTGAACACATGTGCTCACTCACATTAGGAAGTTAAGTATGTCATCACCGCCGGATTTTTCTGAACATAGATCTTCCTCACATTTTGGGGGAAACTTAGAACCTTTGAGTGTGTATAGTGTGTGTTGTGGTTGTCTGCACCCCTGCCCAGAGTAAGATGCCCAGATTCTTAAGGATTGGCCACATCGACCCAAAGGAGAAGTTCTTCTCCAGGCGGAGCCGGTTGGGGCTCACTTGCCATACTTGAGCTGCACAGGAAGTGACACAATCAGGCGCTAAATCCTGCGTGCCAGGTATGTTCAAGTGACCGTGAAATGAACCGTCCGCAGAGGTGTATTTAAAGCATCACGCAACATGGTCTGAGGCGCAGATCACGGGGGGGGGGGGGGGGGGGCTTGTTTGAGATGTGCATCCTAACGTTGGCGGTAGAAACAACAGATTCACACTGAAGCCATATTTGAAATAGTTGACTTTTTTCGGAAAATAATTGATCTATTATACAAAAAAATAAGGTAAGTAAAAAGTGTGATTGATTTATCATTGTATGATTGTATGATAGATAGTACAGCCTGGTAAAAAAAGCATAGTCTCATATTTCCAAAAAAATAAAATTAAAGTCAAGGAGATAAAGTTAGAATATGTCTTTTAAAATATGGGAAAAAATACATGTAAAGTACTGAGAAACAAGTTAAAACAACAAAAAAAGACCATTAAATATGTCACAAAATTGTCACAATAAATAAAACATTTTTTACAGCATATTAAAGAAAACCTCATATTACATGAGAAAATTCATGAATAACTCATTGTACAGTTTGTCAAATAATCATAGTATTGTGTTTAAATAGTAAAGTACGTCATGAAAAAATCATGAAAGAATTATTGATAGCATTTCATTAAATAGTATGTTGCATAAAAACATTTAAATACATTTTGCATTATTTTCAATAGAACATATTCATATAGTATGTTATAGAAATGTCATTGTATCATATTCCATAATAACATCATTGTATATGCTAGGAAAAGTTAGAAAAACAAGTGTATTTTTTAATGTTTAGATCAAACATTTAACAGAAATCAGAAACATTTCAAGGCTTCATGTGCTCATGAATTAAGGAAACAAACCGGTATTCTGAATACGAGGCCAAGTTAAGTGTCATTTTGAGGACGTTACAGCAAACCGTGTCACTCGTGACTCTGTGTTCATTGGTTTAAATGAAGCAGCATGTAAACATGTGGATGTAATAATCACAACCAACGATAACAAGATAATGATCAACTTTCAAACATGCTAAAACTGTGGCTCCAAAAAAGTATTACTTTGTAACACAATCATCTTTTGTGAAAGATTCATTTAATGTATTGGTCGACAGCTTTAAACAGAGAAGGGATTCTGTCGTTTTTGGTCCTTAGAATTAGGCCAATGACTTTTGACTGGCCACCTTCCCCATTTCTCTGCGTATTTTTTAAAATGTACTTTCTTTAAGCTGGCACAGATATATCCAGCAAACTGCGCACTACCACTTGTAGAAAATAGGATTAAATGCTGACAGACGTGTTCGGCCCTGCCCTGTTTCATTTCAGACCAATTAAATGAAACCTTTGTTAATTATTTTCTTTGGCCACTAAAGATGCTGCAACAAGCCTTAACTACCGTTGTTTTTCCATCCACCTGGTGACAGTACTTATATACAGTACTAATATTCCAATGTTATCTTTTGCTTATCCATGGCCTTTCCTACCTCGAGCATCGTTAAAATACGTGAACATTTCTGATTGAGACCTGACTGTGTGTAATTGACATTAACATCATGCCTTTCCAGGTTTCACCCCATTCTCACTGATGCCGGGGCCACGCTGACATCACGGGCTGCAAGATGTGCCCGCATAACGATTTCATCACTCGCTGACATCACCTCGCACCTCTGTCAGCCGAGGGTGATGCGTCCGCGCTCTGACGCCATCCCTGCTGTGTTTACTGGACTGTTCTGTCTGTCAAGGTGACATCAACGCAGCTTCGCTTCCCTGAAACGATGAGTCAGCTGCTCCTGTCTGTTTGGAGGGGCGAGGGGGCGGGTGGAGGGGCAATGGTGGATAGCTTTCACCTCAACCTAACATTCAGAAGAGAGAAGTTTATTAATACAATTTATAATGATGCACATATAAACGGATGGAAGCAGATCTTTCTGTGTGTTCATTTCTTGCCCTCCTCCCTTTGATTGGTCAATCACTTGATCAAATATATTGCTTCTGGTCCAACTGAAAGGTAGCAGGGGATAGGGGCTCACCGTGGTCCTGGGGGCCTCTGCATGGGTCCATACTGCAGGAAGAGACGTGAGGGTGAGTGTTTATAAATCTAATCAAAGCCCTTTAGGAGTTTTAGTTAGCAGAAAAGGAAATGGTGCATTTAGGCGTTTTTGTCAGACAGATCAGGAAAGGTTCAAATTCAGCAAGATTGTGTGCGGGGGCTCGCTGCTGTCCTTCGGCAAGTTTCAATCTGATCCGTGCACTATTTCTCCAGGCCCATCCCAGGAGGGGGAAAGCGGACACTCTTTAGACAGTGGATCAGTTATCGCAGGCAGAAGCTGTGATAGATGCCGCTCCCTGGCTGATCGTTAAGGAGAGGGGGAGGTGAGGAGATTAAAAAGAAAGAAGGGGGGGTCTCTTAAGAGTTTTGTTTTGAGAGTTCTTTCCTCTTACTGGTTGTTTCAGGTGGTGGATGACTCGGTACCAATGCGAGACCATTAAGGATCACAGGAGGTCAGAGGGGAGGCCTCTCCTCTCATGTCTTTGCCTCGTCCTCTTTATTTTCCCTGACGTTCTTATTTGGGTCAGCGCTGCGTGTCAAAATAGAAGAGAACTGTCTATGATTCGTGTTTCCTCTTCTTTGATCCTTGAGCTGTGCACAGCCCCGGGATAAAGCATTTCAGGTTGTCTAAACAATTTCCAATTTTCCATATTTAGGTTCTTATGTGGAGAAGAGAGGAGAGGGCCTCGCATGCTACCACGCTCCTCTGTGATCAGCAGGGGAGGGGGGGCTGATTCTATCCATTAAAGTGAAGCTAGACATTGATTTGTGCAGACTGAACGCAGACTGCGCAAACAAACGTGCATGTGTGTGCGCGCGCGCACATCTGTGTAACCATATGCCGCTTGAGGTCAGCTTGTACACCCACCTCAGTCTGTCATGTTGCTCTCCAAACACACATCTGCTCCCCAGCGAGCCCCCCCCGCCCAACCTCTGTGAAACCAAGCCATGCTCTTATTATCAAAGCTCCGCCCACCTCTCCTCCGCTCACCTTCCCAAATTACCCCATCATCTCGCGCTGTGGAAAAAACCAAAACTACCCTCAAACAGATCAAGAGCCAAACACTACAAGGCTTCAGCTCTTGAGTCTGCAACTTGATTGTGTGGACAAGAGCACAAAACACTGTGTGTGTGTGTGTGAGAGAGAGAGAGCTGCATGACATCATTCAGCAGGACTCCATCCAACTAAATAATCCAGGCCAGCTCCATAAGGCAGGGAGTGCCGCCACATTCCCCCAGCCGTGAAATAACAAGTGGTATTAAGTCACGGTAACTGTCGGCCTCCTTCCTCACGCTTCCTCCTGCCCTCTAACATGCATGAGTACCAACCCACACAGGCATCTGTTTCAACATGACTTCAAAATATAAAGAAGTCTACGTATCTGTTTTCCACTTCTGTTTACGCATCAGTATCAGGCGTGCAGTGAGCATGCAGCAGGTGGCTTCACATTAACCTTCAGCCCACAGTCTGAGCAGCGAGGCAAAGCGCAGGGTAGGGATCTGGTTTCCGCCCCTCCGACTCTGCATCCCTGCGGACTCCCATTATACATGACATCAGAGCCTCTCGACAGCCTCGCACAGCTGTGGCCAGAGCGGATCTGAGCAACACCCAGGACCCAGCCCACCTTGTATGTCCTCAAACCCAGGCGGCTGGGACATTCAGACTGTTTTTTATTTTTCATGTAACCAAATAACTAGGGCCGGGACTTTAGCGCGTTAATTACGATTAATTAATTACAATGTGAATTAAGATGAATTAATTACACAAAAAAATAACACATTAAACATTTTTTACGCATTTTTACACGTATTGTTTGCACCGCGGAACGTTTCTCACTGGATGAGTTTCGGGAGGACCGATTATACTGGAGCACCAAGTAGCGTTCATGACTTCAGACAACAACAAACCACAGTGAACATGAACGAAGAAGCTGACGAGACCGTGTCGGGTGGCCCCGTGAATGGGAAATCTTCTTATAATAAACACACGGATGGAAGCGTCGATAAGAGCGTGGTTGTGTGCAAGCTGTGCAACAAGGAATTCACATCGAGCCTCAAGTATCACCTCAACGCAACACAACTAGCAGCTAGCGTGGACGTACAAGGACCCACACCCAACCCACACTGCACCAGATGACTGGTTTAAGGACCAGGGTAACTAAGTCCACGTCTGAAAAAACAACCAATGTTCTGAATGTACTTGAAAGTATTGGTCTACTTAAAAAAAAACCTAGTTTACACAAGGTCTACTTACCTATAGGCTACCTGAATTTCTGAAAGTACTATATTTCTAAATATGCTATTTCTACACTTGTCTGCTGGAATTGGTTGAACAAAAATAAAAATCCATGTGAAAAAAATTACTTCAGGTCAAATATTTATGCAATTAAAATGTGATTAATTTTGAATAATTAATTAATATTTTTAATCGAGTCCCGGCCCTAATAATATATATATATATATTATATATATTGACCTTACATATATTTTTTATATAATAATTTCTTACCTTTTATTTTAAAAAAATCTTTTTTTTGACCCTACATATTTTGACTTTTTTTCCCATGACATGACTGGAATGATCTTAGATGGAGCAACCTACACGTCCCTGTCACTAATGCCAAATGCCCCAAATTTCTGTACTTTAAACCTTATCTGGGTTCAACCCTCAAGGGACATGGTGGCTCTTCCTAAATCCTTTTTTAGTTTTGGGTAACTGACATTTATAAAAAATCATAATGGGATATTGCCCCAGAGACGGATTGGTGCATCTTGGAGGATCAACCGTGCTATTCATCCTTCCTGCATTGGTAAAGGCACAAGTGAGTTGAATTTGAATGTAACAGAGTATTGGAGGGTGGATGCACTGAAAAGGGTAAACAAATCTACACCCTGTGCCAGACTGTCAGTTTAAGGTTGTCCACAGGATGCCCTGAAGTAGACAAACATGTGATTGTCTTGAAAAATGCCCTCAGAGGCTGTAATAAGTTTCATGTCAGTGTGACCACTGAATGAGACACATCTGCTCATCTTTACTGACTCATCCGGCCTTCTCTCCCGTCAAAAAGGTGGAACCCTATAGGCTACGTAGCATGGCTAATAAGTGCTAAAAGCAAAGCAATTAACATCAAGTCAATTCATCAACATTCAAAAGATTCTTCATCATTCTTGACAATGCCATCATAACTCAAGTGAACGCGCCTTGTGTTTCTGCATAACCCCTAGGGTTCACTTCTCTGAAACAACCAGTGGGGACAATGCCCCCACTACTACCTCCGCGGTAGTGCGCTCAAGACTTGGCGGGTGGGATTTGAACCCACTGGCGGTGCGCACAGAGGCTTTTGGCACCCTGCACTCACCCCTACACTACCAGTCCTGGTCACATTTTGGCAACTTTGATTCTCCTATTTAACCTTGAGCATGTGAGTTAAACCTCAAAACTCTTTTTAAATGCTATTTCCACATCTGGGCTTGAACACACAACCTTCAAGTGCAGTGCAGGGGCTTATGTCAGCAGCTCTTCCGCTGTGCTAATTCACCACACACTAACCAACCCTTTGTTTGTTGTATTTAACCTTGAGATTGCTACTCAAACCTGAAGTAAAGCCAAAGGCTCAAACCCAAGACTGGGCTTGAACCTGCAACCTTCAAATGCAGTGCAGGCTTGTGGCAGCAGCTCTTCCGCTGTGCTAATTCACCACACACTAACCAACCCTTTGTTTGTTGTATTTAACCTTGAGATTGTTTACTAAACCTCAAAACTGTTTCAAAGTTTACAGTTTGAAGCCCTGACTGCAACCAAACCCTCCTTCTGAGAGAGCAGGTTTGAACTGAGGATCCTCCACACTTCAGCCTTCCTGCTATCTCCGTGCACTGTTCCACCACACACCTGTTGATGCTTTTGAATCCAACCTCAATTCTCATAGATTCTCAGGCTGGAATCCACAACCGTTCCATACCGTTATAATAGAATTGCAGGTCAAGTAAAGTCATATAATGTCATTTCTAATAAAGCCCTAGTTGATTTTACTACTTTTATGCTGTGATCCTTATTTCACTTTTTTCGACATGTGTGCTGATGCCCGCATGTGAATTGAGAGGATCCATACCGACTCCCCTATGGAGCTAAACCAGTCTGAGGGTCCTCCTCAGCTGAGTGGAGAATAAATCCCGGAAGAAATAAACACGTTTGACACACGGCACCTTGAGGAGAGAGAATCAAATCCCAAATGTGGATCAGGAAGGTCAGCTTTGATTCCAAAGCTTTGATTAGTTATACCTAATGATTTAGTGTTTTCACATGGGACATGACAAGAACATTGGCATCCTGAGTGAAAGTCCCCCTGATGAGACTTGCACTTATGATTTTAAACGTATTTTGTGGTGCATCAAAACAAACAGAATGTGTAAAAAAGTGCAATACAAACTAATAAAGAAAGAAATTCCCATCACAACGTTTTTTGGAAAAACAATAACAGTAAGCCCGATCGTTCACATCATTTTCAGTTAACAACTTCATTATTTGAGCAACAACAACTGTTGAACTTTTCCTTTTATTTGTTGTACATTCGTATTTCCCCACACAGCTTCTTCTCCTTTCTGCTCCTTCAACGACCACTGAGGAATGCCAACAGGTGCTGGCTCCCCTTTCCCTTCGCCACCAACGAAATGGGACAAAAGAACAACTGGCGAGAGCACCTGTTTTCCAGCAGGCTGGGAAACTGGAACCCGCTTCCCAAATCACACTTGAGAGAGAAAAAAACCCCCAAAGTGCCAGTATCCGCTGCCTTTTCTTTTGTTACAGCTGAAGACAAACAGCATACAGTTTGCATCAGTTAACCCTCCGTGTGCCGCTGGATGGACGGCCTCTGAGGGGCCATGAGGTTCCCCCAGACTGCCCTCCTCTCTGGGCTGCGCTACAGAGACACCATGTGGTGGCTCCTCACACACTGTAAGCATTATGTCGGGTGTCCCTGCTGAGCATCAATCAGATGTAGATTTATTTATATCTATATAGATATATACATCACATAGTGGTAGAGATGAATCGTACCTGTCTCAATGAAGAGATTTTTTAATATTATATCGCAAAAGGTACTGCATGTACAGATAAGTATTCTAATTCTATTATAAGTATAACATGTGTCCACTGAAAAAATACTTTGTGGTTTAGGGGGCTTTTGTTTTCTGAAACAGGCCATTATCAGTATTTACTATTATTACTAATAGTACTTAAGTACTAAATGTAAAAATGTATTAAAAAAAATGATTTTGTGAGAACATCTGTAATGTATTGTGAATAATGAAGGCCAACAATACAAAACTGTGAAAAAGTATTTAAAAAGGGACTGTCGACATATGTTGCATTGTTGGCTTTAAAAAAAACATTTTGAGTTGAGATCACCTGAGAGACATACGGTCAACCATTCCCCAGAGAGCTCTGCAGGAGACAGCTGTTACAGATAGTGTGTCCACACACACACACACACACACAGGAAATCATGACGGCCGGGTGGATCCTCTCCAGGGCCGTAGGTGCTGTGGAGCCATATGGTCGTTCTGGGTCACCACCTCCACTCAGGGTTCAGAGGTGCCTCATTCCTTATTGACATTAGATAAGACACATTTAACAGGATTGAGCCACGCTCGGCCAACACGGCTCCCACCCCACAGTATATGTACAGCCTGTATTGATTTGACTATTTACTGTAACAATCAGTGACTCACTATTCATGTCCAAATGGCTTTTGGAGAGGCTTGACAAGCCTTCGTTCCTGCCCTCCAAGGAATGTGACTTTCTGCGAAGTGAAAGGTAAAGTTTCCTAGAAGATTGAGGCGAATAAGCCTCAGAAGCTAAAGCCGTTTTGTGTGTGTGTGTGTGTGTGTGTGTGTGTGTGTGGCTTGCATGCACAGAGAACTGGCAGAACATTGCCCCTCTGAGGTTAGACACGCTAGATGGAAAATAACACTCAAACACCTCCAAAATAATTCATCAGTCTCTCCTTCTTCTCCTCTTTCCCATGCTATCTTTGATCTCTCCAACCCAAGGCCCTCCTGTTCCTAATTCATCTGCCTGTACCTGCCCCTTTTACAGCAGCACCCTCGTGCTGACTCTGCCTCTTTTCTATAAAAATTGGATTCAGGGGCTGCTTTATTCACAGAGGGATTGACTTCAATGCCCGTTTTATTTTCCCATCCCTTCTTCTTTTTTTCCTCTCCTAGGAAATGCCACAGAGATAGGAGAAAAGGGGGAGGGTTGAAGCTCTTCTGGGTTGTATCTTCATCAGTTGGGCCCAGTGGTGCTGCTGCTGCGGGCAGCCCTTTCTGCTTCTCTTCTCTCTCAGTCGTCCCTCTGCATGTGTGGCCAGAGGATATCACGGTTCCATTACCTGAAAAAGCCCATTCCACCTTTTTGGTGAAAAACAAAAGGAACATGCGATATCAGAGAATAAATGTGGGCTGCGATAAGACCTCGTGGAGGGTGGGGGTTCCCTGATTGCAGATGATTGAGTGGGCTCGGCTTTGGCATCTCCTGAAGAGGCCCCCGTTCCCCCTCATCCTCACCTGTGCAAATGGCCTCTTGTCTGCTGCCAGCTCCTGATTACTCTTCATCTGAGCTGGTGAGGAGAGTAGATGGAGGGCAAAGAAGAGAGAAAGGGGTGCCTTTTAATTAAAAACAGGAAATGCAAAGACACAAACCAAATAAAATATAACGTTTAAAAATCCAAAACGTTTCAGCTACAGGAAAAAAACATAAAAAAATCTAAATTAATGAATTACTGTTTTAATGTAGCTTTGTTCAATGTAGTAGGTTTCATCCCAGCTTGAAATATTGTTTTTAAGCATAATCATTTATATATTTATTTCAAATATATATTTTTAACCAACAGATTTATGGATCAAATTGTTCTACAATCTATTGTAGAAAAGACCTTTATGCTAATAGTAGTTTGATGATGGGAGTGGATAAGGGAGCTGTTGACTATTTCTGCATGGATTTAGATGAATCTAATGGGATCAGACGATTTGATAAAGTGGTTGAAAGGGGAACATCGGCAACCAAGAGTTATTCAAATATCCAGATTCTGACTGCTGTTAACGTAAAACCTTCCACGATCACTGGCCACACACAGGGCTATCACTTAGATGTGCTTTTAGCTTGGTATCTCCATGTTTTATAGGAAAATCCCCCAAAAATTCCACATTCTTTGTGGGTTATATTGATTAATTTCTTTACCAGTAACATAGAAACTAATTCTTACACATCAGAACACTCACAGGAGTTCCCCTTGAGATTGTTGTAAGTAGTTACAGCTTTTATTAAAGGGATGCCATTTTCAGAGCAGAGGCCAAAGCAGAGCCTCAGAGGGGACCAGGTTGAATGGTGGGACTGTGCCTCCTCCTGGCAAGTTAAGCCGATGCGCAAGTGTTAAAAGTGCGGCCTCTCTTTCCACCAGCAGGGGGCGCTGCCTTTGGATGAAGTCTATGAGAAAACGACTACTTCTATCTTCATGTATTACCTCACTAAGCTTTGTAAACATGAGTGCATTGCATCAATGTCTGGGCTCAAACCCTCTTTAATACACCATGATGTATATTTTGTAAATTATGGTACATTTTGAGTCAAATGGACCATAAGCAGGGCGTGCTGCAGGGCGGACCTACTGTGATTGACAGGTTGCTGCATCAGAGCTGATCTGATGTCTCTACGTCAAACATACCCATTCCAAATGTGGTAACTATCCATTGGTTGTGAAAAAACCAACATGGCAAAGAGCAAAATAACCAAACCCAAAGTCTCCAAACCAGTGGGTGACATATGACTACATTTGTGCTAACATACAGTCTATGGCCTATGCCTGACGTAACATTATTTATGGCTGAGGATGTGGAGGTATGATGAACATTGCTTGTAGTTGTACTCATTGGTCATGTCATGGTAAATTGTCGGTAAGTACTCATTCACTCATAAAATTAAGCACAAAACACTGATGGGTTGCAGATTCAAATGACTATAAACCAATTTGATGGACTATTGATGGTTTTCCAGGAGCACGATCGGATTTGTGCAGGATATTTAACAGACTACCATCTGTAGTGTTTTCTTTTGTAACAGTTGTCTTTTCCAGATGTAGAAATTTCCAGTTTGTATTTGAAGATTCCAAACAAATGTTATTGCTGATTTACTGACTGAAACAGAATTTGGGGGGATTACCCATGCAGGACAGTGGTAGCAAGTGTGCCGTGTGAGGGAAACATCCCCTGAATGTACCTGTGAGGAATAGCCAGGTATTAAGTGTTTTATCTGCAATACCTGCAACCATGTCAAAGATTATCATTAAGAAACACATCAATATGACTAAACATAAAGTTTGACAACCATTAGACTCTTTGTCGGTTAAAGCTAACAAATCTGAAGAAATGTTATGTTAGATAAAAATCAAAACTAAAATGTGTGTGTATGATAAAAGGTTTGAGCATCTTAGAAAAAAAGAACACTTTAATGCTGAGTCGGTAAAACAATTGTTTTACTAAAACACAACCTGCAGTCGTTTGTTGCCGCCACCTCCGACTCGCTCACGGCGCCGGGCGCCTCCATCTGTTGCCACTGTTGAAAGGAGCGCCTGGAAACACGTTTGTGTAATTTGGCATGTTCTTTCAAATGGAAATAATGCGCCTGTTTCTCTGTGCAAGGGGAGGCCCCGCTCTGTCGTGGCTTTGAAGGTAAGATTAAGAGGACATTTTAAGAGGTTTTTTCTTTTATCGCGGTTCAACTCTCTCCCTCGACTGCTGATTCCTTTGCTTTCAGTCGCTCTGTCCTGAAATGAAGGGCCTTTCTGAGAAGGGCCATTTGCCCACCATCACCTAGTGTGGAGGCAGCCTTCAACGTGTAAACTGTTAAGTCAAGAGAGAGATAAATGAATGGGATTGGATTTGTAAGATGTGCATAAAAAACAAAGAACTCGCTCACCATTTCTTCAAGAGATTTTTCTCAATGATACGAAGGAAAGGCCGTGAACCTGCTTTCAGTTTGTACTTTGCGCCATTGGTTGAAGTGAATTGAATCAACGTGTATATTTGCATTTATGTTTTGTAATTACAACTTGTGAAGTATCATTTCGTAGTTATGTTTTTTTTAAATCACATTTTACAAGTTGTCCTTTTAGAGCAATACATGTGGACCTAGAGGATTTTTTTCCTCCCGCCTGGCTCGAGGACCGGCTGAACAGATTGGAGCTCTGCTGCGGCAGCCAACATGACCAGCAGTGCAAACAAGTGTGACTCAGATAGGACCACGCCATAAACAGCCTGATCCCACCGAGGAGGAAAGTGGAGGTCAAATTATTCGTGTGCGCGCTTGAAAAGCAAAAAGCACGATGTCTGCAGTAAGTGAACGTGGCTGTTATGCATCACGTTGGAGGCTGTCGGCGCTGACGCCACGTTGGCGTTTTTTCCCCTCGCAGCGGCCTAACACAAATGTAGCCTGCTTTAGTAAGATGATCCGTCACAAGGGTTTAGTGTTACAGCTGCATTTTGTGACCTGACTGAATCACAGCAGGCGCTGGCAAAGTTTTAACTACATCATACGGTTTATCTGTAGCTTCAGCCCAAAATGCTAACCCTCATAGGGATGAAATGGGCAGCAAATTGTGACAGCAGAGGCTGCTGAAAAGGGATGTTTGCAAAATCCACATTGGACCAATCCCCTCCTTTTACCTGGAGGAACCAGGACTTGTTGCGTTAGTAGTAATCTACAGGGACATGTAATCCTAACGGTCAACTTAATTGACGGTTCATTCACCACATATCAGTTTATTTGACATGCAGAAATACCACGTTCATACTGTGTGCACTTATCCCTTGTCCAGTTGGGTACCCTGAACTACAGACATTTTGACTGTACAATTTACAAACCTTTGATAATCGCAACAGCATCTGAAACCACGAGTCTGACGCCTCAGAATTCTGTTATTCCACATTGCTAATGGTAATGACATTTATTTTTTTAGTGCACAATTCAATATTGCCATCATTTTCTTCATAAAGTTGGAGGCAAAAGAACCACTTGTGTACCCGCTCAACCTGTTTCCAGAATGGTTTTTCTACTCTCCAAGACCTTTAGATAATAGTGTAACATCCGGTGTTCGACCCCGCTCTCATCATACCTGGACATTCCAGAAGTCAGGTGGTCAAATCAGCAGCCAGCTGTATCTTTGCCAATCGCATGTTTTGGAATGCAGGAGGTTCCTCTCACTGCCAATCAGTCGCCTCTGCCAACTGCCAGCTGCTGACATTTAGGAGCAAACATCACAGTTTACAGCGTTCTCACAAACGTAAACACGCAGGAAGGCATTTGCACGTAGACAAACACTGGAATCCCACACTGCCAAGTTCTCTGTGTGGGAGAACTACCTCAGACGAAAACCACATCACACGCCAGCGAGACTGTGGCGGAACGACACACACTCATGCAACGCTTCACAGAGGGTTGCATGAGAACCTGGGCTCCAGCCTGACCCAGTCAGCCGGTTCTGGACACGCTGCCGGAGCAGAATGGAAACGGCAACACAGAACCAGGCTCCCAAGGTGAGACTGGATATCCAGGAAGGATGAAGGAAGGTATGTTGATTTCTTACAGCTCAACATGTTTTACTTTTTCAACGAATCAGTTTATCTGTTATAAGGGTAGATGCAACATTCTATATCTATAAATGAGATATTCACGTTATATTAGGCGGCATGGTTATTGGGTGGTGCTACATTTATTTCTGTTTATTGAGGAACTGCTTAATTACATACATTCTAAGAACACCACAGCTATTTTACCCCATTTACTTTGTCATTGAAGAATGTAGCACACATATCACGTCACACCACAACCAACAGCTAGGATTATTTGTTTTGACCGGTGACATCTTATTCTCAAACATCAAAACCTTTGTGTACTTTATGAGCATTTTATACATGGTTACAGTATTCAACAAAATGCTGTGCTTGGCTCAACACCAGCATATTAGCATAACGCATTAGCATTAGCACAGGATGTGGAAAGGAAAGGGTCAAAAACTGTTTATTAGTTTACAGTTTAATTATATGTATGTATGCGTTAACATTACCCATTGTCTTTTTTGTTGACTAATGACTAATTGGGGATGAAGTGGCTGAAGGGACGAGCCATCAATGTTGCAGACTATGAGCGTGTGCTATTTCCTAGCTTTTAAGACACATTACGATTGTTGATGGGATTACGAACATGTCTGTGCGTCTTTTACAGTTTAGGTTAGTTGTGCAAAAAAAGATAAATGGTGAGCAAAAAGGTCCACAAACAAAGAAAACTAAACTGGACGGACCGTAAAAGAGTAAATTCATTATATTGATGAACTCTCACTCTCTGGAAACTGTATTCAAGCAGTGGTCCTGTAGGCCCAGGTGTGCTTTGGCATATGAACAGACAATCAGCAGATTTTGGTCATCTGCGGCCAGTGATTCAGGGTGTCAGGGGAATGTATGAAAGGTTTATGCTCCTTCCTGACATTGCGTGCGCCACTAGACTTGACAGCAATAAAATGTGACATTTTATGCACACTATTCGCTGCAGCCAAGGTCAGCGGATCGGATGGTTGGATTGTGGCCCGTAGAATGCATAAGAAAGTCAGATCGATGAGAGACAGAGTTTTTGTGCTTTTACTTGCAGTTTGGTGGTGTTCTGGGTCTCGGTTTCTTGGAATGACTCAGCATCACGTTGGGAGACAGCTCCTCAAGTTGAGTGACGGCAATGGGTGCTTTTAACAGGTGGACAAATGCACAGAATATAAACAAGCACACACACACACACACACACACAGAGACCCAAACAGATAACTGCATGCTCCTCACCTCTTTTACTCCTCACCTTCTGGACTCTGCAGGACCGTTGGACAGGAGCCCTCATCTTCATCTGGTAAACACACACTCTCACCGTCAGGACAACATGCTTTTCGATATCCATGCTGAGCCTGAACAAATGCTCACGGCCCGCGGACAGTCCCCGCCCAAACACACCCGCAACACCCCCACAGAGGAAGTGAGATTAGCTTTCTGCTGCTGCTGTAATTCACTCATCCCTCTCCGCCTGAGGCCAAACGGCGCTGTGCCTGTACTTCAGTGGCTCATCCCTCTTGTGCACAGGTGAACGCAAATTCCTCTTTATTGTCTACGCTACGCCTCTACGCTGTTACCGAGGTGGTCTTCCTACAATACTGTAACCATTTCAATTGAAATAATACCAGATACAGATACACATATAATATGACTGAGGTGGTCTTCCTACAACCTCAGTAACACCCGGTGTGTGCCGCCCTTGGTGCTAATCTGCCATCTCAAATCCACCAATGTAACACTTCATATCTGACACGCTTTTCCCCCCCCCAGGAATTGTACCGTGCAGGGTGCGTTCACTCATGTCTCAACTCAACCGCTGAAAAACACACGTCCGAATTGGCAGAAAGTGGCAGCGCTCTGACGAGGCCCACCAACGTCTCACGGAAAGGACGCGGTGCCAGAAGCCCGCGTCATTAATCTGCGGCCCCCCCGCACGCCATCACCCGTGAGTCATGGGCACCCGGTGGGAGGAAGATCTCTGGCGCAGTTGGGCCGTGATCCGGGGCTTCTTTGCTGCCTCCACCAAGGACCCCTTGCCAGGACGGGCTTGGAAAGAGGTCACATTCTCCAAGGTGTGTCTAAACAGAAATGACATGTGGATGTGGCGTGAGCGGCGCCTCTCAGCTCCCTCCCGCCAGATCTAGCGCCGCCTGCCAGAAAAGCAGCCGCGTTTATTTTCTTTCCCTCTTTTATTCCTCCTTTTTTCTTCTTTTTCTCCCCCCCCCAAAAAAAACTGCTGGTTGCCAGAGAAAAAAGGGGATTATTGTTTGTTTTAATGGTTGTTTCATTTCTCAGGTTTATCCCAAAGAAATATAAATAAAGTCGAGAACGTGCTTGACAACTGGAATGATGCTTACTGTTAATTTGGGTCAACATTACTTCTTTTGCCTGAGGAGTTCTCTCTGTCACTTTCAATTTAACAGTCACTCCACTGACTGACATGTTTGTGGAAACGCATCCCTGCGACTTATTACCTTCACAACATGCCAACATAGTGTTTACAGTACATGTAACATCAGATCGTTCTGTAATCATACCGTGGCAGATGGTTATAACAAATGTGTGAATTAAAATGTAACACAAAAACTTTTGTGGTTTTCATTCACAGAAAATATTGCGTTTTAATAATCTCAGTAAGGTTGAATGTTGCCAAATCCCCTGCTTCCTGCGAGCAGTGTGATTTGCGAGTGACACCTTCCTGTGAAACAGGATGTCTCTATTTAGACTGACTCAATGGAAGGTGAAATAGCTCATAAAGATGCCCTCTAGACATGTATTAAGACATAAAAATAATCTTCTTTGAATTATAATCTGTCTGATGTGGTGCTGGTATGTATGTATACTTAAATAACTTCCCAAACTACATTTATATAAGATGCATATTGGATCAAAATTGGTTTCTAAATA